>NC_092685.1:33220966-33353417 GCF_964275005.1 Diadema setosum | reverse complement strand
TCTCAAAACTGCCCCCTGCTCTGCTACAAGTTTTCAATTTTCTCAGGTAAGAGTCTGCAAGAATGCATGGAAGGTGAACTTGCGATAATCAGGTGTATGCAAGACCCCGAGGTCTCGTGTGTTTGTTTATTGGTGTTCTAGATGAATATTGGAGGTCCATGATTAAAGTAAATTAAGCTTGGTTGCAACCTTGGCAGCCATAGGAAATTAACTTGATTACGATAGCATATTCAGCTAATTAGCATGATATGTAATGCGTTGCTACTTTGGATCCGAGAAGCCTGAAAACATGGATTGTTGAACTTTCCAAGGGTTTTCTATAAAGAGGATATCCCCACCCCCCCCCCCCTTCAGTTGTTTCACTCTATGAGCAGAGAGGTCCACTATCTTAACTCTTAATGTGCCAGGTCCAAAACCCCTAACGTGCCAGAGGTTTTTACATAATGCCAGAATGTTTCGAAACTGGACTGACAATGAAATTTAAAACCGCCATATCTCTGAAACTATTGACTGTTTTGAATTGAGTTCTACACAACATAGATCAAGAAATGTTTGTTCTTTCGTGTCATGTAGTCAGTTTGCCATAATATCTATCTGAACCTGAAATATTGCAGAAATAATTGATACATCAAAAAAATTAGTAGAAATTTTTGTGTAGTATGAAAAAAAAGAGTCAGTCATGTGTTTTCTTGAATAGAACGCTCCCTTGACTCTGTGAGAAAGTTTTAGAGCAACATCTCCTCTTTCAAATGATAACAAAATTGCTTTCTAGAATTGTATGATTCCAAAGATACTAGCAGTTTATTTTGTCTTAGCAATTTCTCTTTCTGCCTCAGTAATTCATTCCCAAATCTGAGTCCTTTAGTCCCAGATCCTGTATTTGAAACTAAAGTAATTGTCCCGAGCCCTGGAAGAGTGTCTTTTGTCCACTGGAGAAGGAAGAACCTACTAATCCTTTTTTTGTCTAAGCGGACTGCGGGCGGGGGATACTCTATTGAAATCCGCGCGCAATTCCTATGCTAGCGTGGGGATGATTAGTGATGTTCACCAAAACAAAAGGATGAAAGACGTGACCAACGAACGAAAGCTGACCCTCTTTGAGGGACAAAATGAAAGCAGCTTCCCGCAGGACAGCATTCAAGCGGGACAATGCGAGTGGAACAGCATAGACAATACACGCAGATTCAATAGCATACACACGCATGGTTTACCAATGATACTTTTGATCCATACACATCTTGCTGCAGATTTTCCCGACGTGAGAAAAATACATCTACCTAAAAAATTATGTATTTACTCAAAATTTTCCAATGTAAGTATGCTCATATTTTTAGAGGAAACGATGGCTATGCTAATCAGCTGCCAGTACATATCATTGGCAGTTTCTTGGTGTAACACATTACGGTACCACAAGAACTTAAATGATCAATGCTTTTCTCGCTCTTCTTAGTCGCCGATCGGCGACCATGGCACGTCAGGACTAAGGTCACCGTTCGGCGACCATGGCACGTTTAGAGTTGATGTCATACAAAAAATTAAAGAAATTGTTTTATGTTTGGTTCAGATTTTTTTTTTTTTATTTGAATAGCCAACCACCATATTGCTTTACTAGTTTATTGAAATTTTTCAAAATATATCACCCACAGTTGTGAACCAGATTGCTCTAAAAATGCAAAAACATCATCAGAGGGTAGGGGGATATCCCCCCATCCACTCCCCCTTCAGTTGTTTCACTGTCTGAGCAGAAAGGTCCACTATTTTAATGTCATTAAAAAAAATTAAAGAAATTCCATGTGTTTTCAGGCTGCCTGGATTGAAATTCGCAGCATATTACATATTATGCTTATTAGATAAGTATGCTTATTAGACTAATAAAGATACCAATTGCCCAAGGCTGCCAAGGTGACAACCATGCTTGGTTTACTTCAATACCCATCTAGAACAAAAATCAACAGAAATCCTTCCATTAAACAACTTTTCATGTCATGTACATGGTATATGGTACCATCTACTGGACTATTGTACATGTGCAAATTAGCTCATTATGCTATTGTGTATGTTTAAGACACTTTATGAAAACTGTTATAAATGGATTCCTCATCAAAGAAAACCTTTGAAAAGATGTAGTCATGTTTTCAGGCTTCCTGGAATGAAATTAGCAACATATTGCATATTATGCTAATTAGCTGAAAATGGTAATTAGACTAATAAATGATTGCCCAAGGCTGCTAAGTTGGCAACCAAGCTAAACTTACTTCAGTACCTATTTGAAATACAAATCAACAACAACAACAACAGCAACAACAAAATCTGCTAAACAACTTTTCCATGCCATTACAATGCAAAGGTGTAGTAAATGTTAACATCTGCTAGACTGTGTACATTATACTAAATGCAAATTAGCTTATTATACTGATTTGCATGCTTAAGACACTTATATCATTTCAAAATGGAACTGTTGATATAAATGGATTACTCATCAAAGAAAATCCTTGAAAAGTTGTATTATCCATGTTTTCAGGCTTTCTGTATTAAAATTAGCAATAGATTACACTGTACATAATATCTACAACAAGATTAAACAAACCCTTTCCACTAAACAACTTTTCCACATCATATGCATAGTATGTGGTACCATCTACTAGACTGTGTACAAATGCAAATTATCTCATTTTGCTAATTTGCATGTTTTAGACCCTAACATCATCTCAAAATGGAAATTGCTGTTATAAATGGATTCAATCCTTATCATGGAAAACCCTTTAAAAGTTATATTATCTATGTTTCCTAACTTTCTAGTTTAAAATTAATATGATATATTTTTCATATTGTACATGGTATGCTAATTAGGCTAATAAACAAAAAATGTTGCCCACGGTTGCCAAGGTGGCAACCAAGCTGAATATGCTTCAATACCCATCTATAATTTGTTACACAAATCAACAAATTAACAACTTTTCTGTGTCTACCTGTCACCACCATTTCCTCAGCCACCCCTACATCTGACTTTGTAGTGGCTGAATATAAGTAGCTTATATCATCATTTCCACCCACATGAAGTAATGCTAGAGGCTCTTTGTTTTCAGCCTAGTCAAAGGTCATGGTCAAGGTTAAATCTAAGATTTTTCTTCTTTTAATGTTTAAAAGAATGTACATGATTTAGTCAAGCTTGGTATTGATGTACAGTAGATAAGAACAAAGTAACTTTTTTTTTTTTTTTTACTTGATCTTGACCTAGGTGTGTCATAAATGCTTTTTTGTTAGATTTAGGAAAGGATGTTACTGTAAAATGAGAAATGTTCACATGCATTTTAATTTCACAAATTTTGCGAGAGCCAAGATTCGGGAAATGAAAATGCACGCAAAAGTTTTTGTCTACATACACATCACAATGCATGCATGTGCTGAAAGCCAATACGATGGTGTACACCGTACACTGTACGGTACGCTGACTCGTATGTACATCCGGCCCTCGCTGTTTAATCAATTCCATTGTTTTCCTCTCACTTGCTTTTTAACTTACCTAAGTCAGAGGTTCAGTTGAGCTATTGTGACCATTCATTGTCCGTCATGCATTGTGCATCATGCGTTATCTTTTTTACATCATTATCTTCTTCCGGAAAACCCCATAACAGATTTTCACCAAACTTACTGGTAGGCAGGTAGCATCCTAAGAGGATTTGTACAAATGGATATCATGCCCCCCCCCCCCCCCCCCCCCATCCCAGGGGGTCCCATAGCCCTCAAAGGAAGGAGTCTTTAAAGATCTTCAGAACCAGAAGTGATAGAGTTTAGTTAGTGATATGAGATGAAAACAGGCCAGGAGGGAATATACTAACAAGGATGTGATGGACACTGAATGGAAGTGTAGCATGCCTTTCAACCTCTTTCAACCTCTGGGACGTACACGTAGCAGCCCCTTATTCCCACAATCCATCACAGATACCGTGACAGACCATGAGAGATACCATGGTACACTACATTTTGGGCAAATGAGGCTGCTGTGGTCTTGGTGTAAATGTAGCATTAGATTCCACTTCCATATCACATTTAATAATAACTGAAACTTCAGTACCACAACCATGGCATACTACAATAATTACCTCCGCCAAGGGAGGAGGTTATGTTTTCGTTATTGTTTGTTTGTTTGTTTGTTTGTTCCTTAGTTAGTTAGTTTGTTTGTCCATGTGCAAAATAACCCAAAAAGTAGTGAACGGATTTGGGTGAAACTTGCAGGAAAGGTTTAGAATGACACAAGTAACAAACGATTAACTTTTGGTAATGATCTGAGAATTTTTGGGGAATTTATGAAGGATTTTTGATATTTTGGTAGGTAGGGTCATTGAACTTGGGAGTTCAGGCTGCGTGTGCTCTAGTGCTCTGCGCGTGCGTGTGCTCTGCGCGTGCTCTAAAGTGCGTGCTCTAGTTTCTGCTAGGGCGAGGCGCGCCGTGCAGCTGAGGGTTTATGACGTAACAAAGGCTTCTATATTGGGAAATCGGGCGACTTTCAGCACACATCTCTATGGAAGAACAAGATCAGTGGTGGAAATGAGCTGCATGCTTGGCGGAGGTCTGCGCTCTCAGAGTGCTTTTCTAGTTGTTATATGGACTGTCGTTCTGAAATGCTGGAAAGGATGTGAACAAAAGTATGAGAATTTGATATGTGCAACTTTGTTTGGCATGCAGGTATTGGGACATAATTGATGCGAAGCTGCGTGAGGTTGCCTTCAATCGCAGGATCAGTGTTTCTCTGCTTGGGAGCTACTGGAACCACACCAGTCAAGACATGCTGGTCTTCTTGAAGTCTCTTGCTGAGCTAGGAGTTGATAGCAGATTTAACATCCATGTGGTGTGTGTTCTTCCAATTCTTTTTTCCTGGTTCGAAACTTATATCATTTTCGAATCAACAATCCTTTGAAATAATGAAGCTTCATTTTGGCTTTAGGAACTTTCAAAAAAAGCAAACTTGTTTTTGTCGAGCCCACCAGAGGTGAGGGGAGACTAAGGGATCGCCTGCGGCGTCTGTCCGTCCATCCGTCGTCCGTCCGTAATGCTACAAAAACTTGAATAACTCTCTTCTGAGGACTTCAATTTCAATCAAAGAGTGGTTATACAAAGTTACACATTTTACCAAATATGATGGTCACCTCAAAGTCAAAGGTCACTGAACAAGGGTCAATGAACTTAATTACAGGGCCCAATGTAAATTTGTATGGTGTGTTTCGATTATGGCTCATAACTTTTGATGTATGTGTCTGTTTATGACCAAACTTGGATGGTAGATGTCCCTTGGGTAGTTGAAGGTCACCACAAGGTCAAAGGTTACAGACAGAGGTCAACAAACTTTTAGGGCCCAATGTTAAGTTTTTACAGCGCGTTTTGATTATGGCTCATAACTTTTGATCCCTATGTCCGTTTGTGACCAAACTTTGCTGGTAAATGTCCCTTGGGGAGTTTAAAGGGGATGGCTAGTACCTGATCAGTGGGAATCAGTGAGAATGCTGGGGGATGATTGTTCCAATCTTTGTGGATTCATTTAAGAGTACATTATATATCTATTGTTGTGTGGAAATTATTTGCTTCAGCGTGGTCTCATATTCAAGTAATGTGCAGTTCAATGTTTCCAGGTTAGCATGCCTGTACAGTGACTGGCGATCGTTAATGGGCTGTTAACGATTGCCCCGAATGGATGAGACACATTTTGGCACTTGCCTTGTTCTTTCATTTAGTTTGGGATTAATGAATGAATATTCAGAGTAGCAAACAGTAACATTTTTCTTTTTTTTTAAATCGAACATTGGGGGATAATTCAGAAAAAATTTGGATGGGAAGGAAAAATTTAAGGTGAGAAATAAGTTTGATGCTTAGCTTGACATCGTTCATTTTTTCTTTTTTAATTGGGCAGTGGGGGGATACTTCAGAAGTACTGATTGGAGGAGAAATTTTGTTTATTCTTATTTTTTTGTTTGTTTTTTGTGTGTATTCTCCCTGTGTTCTACGTGTGGAGCATGCACCAGTCACCTGCAGGCAACAGAAAATGGCAGGCAGTTTCTTCTGCTACTGCTACTTTTACTGCCAAAAATACTCCACTCTCTCACCACGGACCCAAAAACAATTAAACAAAGAGAGAGGTGTAATGGCCAAAAGATGAAAGGACACACCTTTGACTACAGGGGCATGACTGCCAAAAGAAAAAGGGCACATAAATTTTTGCCTTGAGGATGTAATTTTTCTGGGAGGAATCACGGCCAACCAAAGAGGCATCTGGCCCTCGATGTCCATCAGTTAATTCAAGCCCTGCTTCCCCTTTCAATTATGTTTACCATGCCCCTATTTTGCCCAAGTGTACTGTTGCGTTGTGGGATCACTGCAAAGATTCGCAGGAGGAACATTGTATATGTATGTATTTCATAAAGTTGAAATAACAAACATGAACACAGCATATAAACCCCAATGAAATTATGGTAGACTGTGTCAGGAACTGAAATCTGTCAGTTCAATTGTGAGTCTCATCGTGAAATCCTGCTATGTTATCATGGTGACCATAAAAACATAGCTTTGAAAATTTCAGAATAAATGGAAGATCTGCATATTCATGTGTTTAGTATTTAAAAATGGTGATGAAACATGTGATTCACATTTGTTGTGTGGGTGACATTTTCTATGCACTTAGAAATCTTGCTGCCTTAAGAAGACTCTGAACAATGCATTTTCAAGGGAAAAAGATATACTTTGCAAATTAAACATGCTCAAATTTATTAATGAATGCTGGGAATGATGGGAAAATAACTTTGTTAGGTACAGGAGTTAGTACAGACAAGTGACCTCCATGAAATTAAACATTAAAATCAATTACACCTTTATCCAACAACAACTATGAGAAAAATGATCTGTAGAAATAGTTTGTGCATATGGAAAGGAACTATCCATCATATCAGGGAGGTGTAAGAAAAGGAGAGACAACTCCTGCTCTCCTTTGAAGGATGCGCGGCACCGCCGAGAAGTTACGCGCTTAACTACAGGTGGAAATCAGGTGCTTTGACAAAAGAGAGCATCAATAATCGGGACTAGCGCTCTCACATCTAGAAATACTTGCCCCTACTGCATTACGCTCTCTCTCTTTCAATGTGATGGCAACAATGAATTTGTGTACCTTGAATTGGAGCAGCGAATCAAAATGCAGTGTAAAACTTACAATTTTAATAGCAAATAGTTTAAGAGCATACTGGAGCATGCTTTAGCGGAGTACTTTATTTGAAAGATCAAATTATCCCAGATTAAAGGATAGAAAACTAACATGCAGAAATGTGCGCATTATAGAAAAATGTTAGGTTTCTAAGAGGGCCTGATTTTCATTTCATTTCGATTTGCGCTTTACGAAGAAACTAGAAATACATATTTATAATATTGAATTCTTTCCTAAACTACTCTCAATCAATTCGAGTATTTCATTTAAAATTTTACGGGGGGGCATAAAGCTTGTAATTCAACGAAAGGTGAAATGTGTTCTTCGTCTCCGAACTTCGCCTTACAACTAGAGCGCTGCAGAGTATGACTTCAAAGCGTATAGTGGAATGATAGACATCCCATTGTAACGCTTTGAAACCAGACATGTGTTTGCATGCTGTACGAACGAGTTGTCTCTCCTTTTCTTACACCTCCCTGATCAAATGCACATACACAGGACTTTAAAGAAGTTAACAAACTATGCATGAATACCGAGTTACAGCGAGTGTTTTGCTTCTCTGTGTCCTGGCAGAAACTGTTCCGGGTTCCAGCATACACACCAGTTGAGCACCGCATCCCTTTCTCGCGAGTGAGTCATAACAAGTACATGGTGACAGACAATGCGGCCTATGTTGGTGAGAGCAATAATTTTTTGTGCACTGCTTATCAAAGCAGAGAAACATGATTCTTGCATTCTAAAGCAGAGGATTAAGTACACTCCCTTTATATTTAACAGAGTTATAATGAAATAGAAATGCTGGTCCTTGAATTATTATATAATGTCTAATTATATCGTGTATATGGTCATTTGTACAGTAAAGGATGTAACTTGGTGTTGCAAGGGTAAAATATTTAAGTTATATTGTTATCTTTCCCTTCATTTTGTGCCCTTTTTGGTGTATACACTACTGATGTATTTTGTGATAAAGATTCTCCTGGGAAAGTTCTGAGCCATGGGATCAAAGGTCAAAAGGTAAAGTGAAAATGCTAAATTTCACTTTTTTCTCCATATCTCATAAATGGCTCATGGAATCTTCATGAAACTTACTACACATGCATGTACTGCCTGTCAATATTTTTCTTGGGACTTTTTGGGTCATGGAGTCAAAGGTCAAGATCAACTTCTCTAGATTTAACTATTTCCCCCATATGCATGCAATGCCTGAAGGTATTTTCTGAAACTCAATGCATACATGTATTACCAGATCTAAGATTCTCTGGTAAGTGTTTGGGCCATGGGGTCAACGCTTAATTCAATTCAGTTCAATTCAATTCAATTCAATGTTTTATTTCATTTTTTGACAAGAACATATGTGACCGTGCATCACAAAATGAACAAAAAGTCACACACTGATTTTGTGTGAGGACTGAAAATAGGTGAAATGAGTCAACCTAGCCGATCTTGACTTTTTCAAATTTTCTGAAAGAGCAGGTCTTCTTCTACATTATGCTAAAATTTGGGATCATAAAACAGGCAGGAATTGTAATTTTTTTTTTTGCAGTTTATCTCGAACATTTTTTGATAGAATAGTGTGATTAGGTATGTCTTTAAAGTCCCCTTTTCATTTCTTAAAAACCCTGTACACACTCTTGGTAAAGATTAAGCACTTGAATAGACACTGTACTTCAGAGCCTCTTTTCTCAGTTCACACTTTTCCTGAGTGTGTGCTTTCTTTCCAATATTTAGATAGGTTAGGAGAGTCCATTTGATTAGAGTTATACATCATGTTAAAGCTTAGAGTCTGCTCTTTCAGAATACTCTTAACTAAAATTTCATGTCTGGCGACTTTCTGTTTGTTTTGTGACGCAGGGTCACATACAGACATCACTTTTTTGGGTAACAGAAAATAAGGTGCTTAAAACTATGTAGGATGAAAAGAATGTACAATAATTGAAAGTGAAATGCAAAAATTTCACTTTTTCCTCCATATCTTTTGAAATGTCTCAAGGTATTATGTATGCATTGCCTGACAATGATTCTCTTGAGACTTTAGGGTCAAAGGTCAGGGTCAATGGTCAGGTTAAAATGCTAAAGTAAAATTCTACTTTTAAATGCTGAAATTTCACTTTTTCTACATACCTTGGAGATGAGGGTACTCAATGCGTAGACTGAACTAGAGCACTCACACGGGGGACCCATTTGAGGACATGTATCCCCTGAACCCGTCCACATACCTCATCCTTTATTGGGCCAAATGTTGTATAATGTGGCAGCTGTTGCAGGATTTAATGAAATCCGATGAGAAATGAGGCTGGTATAGCACATACCAAAAAAAAAAAAAAAAAAAAAAAAAAAAAAATGTGACATGACATCCAAGTCAGAGCACTAAGGGGACAATCACCACAAACTGTTGTGTCCTACATGTACACATAGAATGACTATCTGTACACTTTTTTTTTTAGCAAGTCTGAGTAAAATCTGATGAGAAATTAGGCTGGTATAGCACATACAAGAAATATGACATGGCATCCTTTAAAAGTCAGAACAATGAGGGTGCTGTCAATAAAAACTTTTGTTGCCTATAATAACCCCCTATAAACCTTCATAGCAAGTTTGAATAAAAATCTGATAAGAAATGTGCCATACCATCCAAGTCAGAACACTGAATGTGCTGTCATCACAGACTGTTGTTGTACGACATGTAAAATGACCTCCCATACACCTCCTTAACAAGTCTGAATAAAATCTGCTGAGTAACAATCATGTTATTGAATAAATGAGCATTTTTGCAAATTTTGATCTCATGATGACCTTTGACCCTCAAAATATCGAGATCTCAATACTTTGATCTCGAAATAAAGGAAACTTCAAATTCCCTTCGGTTAACACATAAAGGTTTGTTGGAACCAAAAGACCCACCTCATTTTAAGCTTATTCTTGTTTTACCAGACCTCATGATAACTGGACTTCCCTGTATCATTAGTAGACACATGATGCAGGTGATGCTGTTTGAACACACACAACAAAAAATATGGACATAAGTAGTGAACAAGCAAGGAAATAAATTGAATGATTACTGTAAAATGAGAAGAGAAATATAGGAATAGAAAAATAATCTTTCATATGCTTATTATTTCTACTCTATTCCCCTCCCATCTTCTCTACTAACCCTTCCCTATCCCCTCCCAGGAACTTCCAACTGGTCTGGTAGCTACTTCGTCAAGACAGGCGGGGCCAGCCTTGTAGTAAACCAGACAATGGCCCAACAACACTCCAGTAATGTCACCTTGCAGCAGCAGCTAAAAGCCTTATTTGAGCGGGACTGGAACTCGGAGCATGCCACACCCATTCTTTCTGGACAGGACTGATAGAATGGAATGATTCTAGATGCTGGCCACAGACAACAACATGAATATCAGTGGCAAAAGCGTTTGACGTAAAAAAATCAACCAACAAAAACTGCCTGTAATGAAACTAAAAAGTCTTCCAGCTCTGTCAAATAACTAACTTTTTACTACTTGACATAATGACTAACAAAATAACTTAATAGAATTACCAGTACAAATACATAATAACTAACAAAATTACGCATCTGTTGCCAAAATAACCAAGCTGCTGGTGAAAAGTCATGTTTGACTATATGGCTTATCCTCACCCATACCCTTGGTGTACCTTCAGCTGTAGCATGCATTTCTGCAACCATTTGGTCCTTGGCTTACAAGGACTTCTCTTGAGAATTCATATCTGAAGTCACTGACCTCAACTCTCAAGCCAGCAATTAACTTTAAATAAACAAGATGTTGTTGAGCATAATGTAATGAGAGCGAGACACAAATGAGTAGCAAGCCTCTTATCCTTGTCTGTTGATATGATGTCAGATTATGAAACTTTCATTTTTAACTTTGGAATTCTTCCAGCACCAAAAACACAAGAAATACCAAGGTGTTAAATGTATACTGGTTATTTGTTCATTTCTTTGTTTTGTTTAGTTTTTTCTTATGATATATTCATACCGTTCTGGTTGCTAACTAATATTATCATAGCATTTGAATAATGTGACTTGTAAGAATTTAATGCTGAACAATCAATGCATCACCAGCTTCCAAGTAAATGCAATACTATATTGTAGGTTCACAAAAGACAGTCTGGCTTTCTGGAAATTAATCCTGATTGTTTGTTCTGCCTTCCAAAGGATTTTTTAGCTGATTGATTGATTGATTGTGTGTGTGTGTGTGTGTGTGTGTGTGTGTGTGTGTGTGTGTGTGTGTGTGTGCCTGTATGCATGAAGAGTTTAAAAGTCATAGAAGTGAATGGTTTGTACTTATGCCTGTGGAAATGTATTTACATGATTACTGTAATGGTATTACCAAGGAGGTTCAAGAGATTGAGTCACAACAATCTTATTCCCTTTAAACCCATGTTTGAGGTAGCCACTCAAAGTATTGAAGTAGTGGTATATAAGATACACAAGATTAATGAAGTCAAAATTGCTTGACTGGATGTCCAGACACTACTCCGACACATTTGTTTTTAAGGAACTACACTAGAAGATTTTACAATGCAAGTTTTATTTGTCAGAATTTATCAGAAGAGTGGTGAAATTGGCTTTCCACAAGGGTAAAGTTTTAAATGCTTTCATAACACACAGCTCTGATTTACTCTTTTGTACATACTAGTATTTAAGAACAGTACTGACTTTTGTTTGATATTTTTTACCAGGTGAAATTTCATTTCATATACTCTAAAAGTGGAAATTTTTGCACAACTAGTGTGAAAATAAAAGGGTGTGAATATTTTTGCTTGCCATATGTTCCTGTACTTGATATCTTGCAAAACTCTTCTTACCTGGCCAAGCGCAAAATATTGGTCACGCAAAAATAGCCACTTTGACAGTAATATATGAATACCTGAGTCTACATTATGCTACAGTTCAAAATGAAACTTCAGAATGATCAGAAGATGATGGTATCAAACCCCATCAAAGGCACAAGTGCACCTGTGCAATTCTTTTGTGCATCCGTAATAAAGTGACAGCTGTTTGATAATTATAGCCAGATGGAATTTCAGCTTTTGAACTTACTTGGTATTACAGACTTGGCTCCCCCTTGAAGCATGGCAAACAAGCCCCCCCAAAGATGCAAAGATTAAAGGTAAAACAAAGTTCTCATATGACTGCAGAAACTCAATTTTTGCGCTAAAATGGAGACCTTTGCATAAGAAAGGTTTGAAATGATGCTGTGATAACACAGTTACAGTTTGGTAATGCCGCAAGTATTGCAATCTTAGAGCACACCAGAACGTGGTTGCTATGCGATGTTTTGAATTCATGTGTATTGATTATAATGTGATCATGCATCACAAAAATGACAAAAAGTTGCACACCTCGATTTTACATGAGGACTCAAAATAGGTGAAATGGGTCATCCTTGTCAATCTTTAGTTTTCTGTATTTTCTAAAAGAGCAATTCTTCTGCATAATTCTTAAGTTTGGGATCATAATGCCAATGGGAGATTTTTTTTTTCATTATTTTTTCTAAAACACTCGTTTTTTTTCGTTTGTTTGTTTGTTTTTTTGCAGAATAGTGTGATTGGGTAGTATGTATCAGAGGCCCCTTTTCAGTTCTTAGAAACTCTTGACATACTCTTCACTTTCAACTCTAATAACTTTTGAAAGAATGATGCTACTGCTTTAAGAGTTAGTAATAGTCATGGATAAAATGTGCTCATTAAGTGTGCAAAATTTTGCATAATCTGATAATTCCCTCATTGTGGTCACTAGGGAGTTTTACATCCTGCTTTTTGTCTCATTCATTGCACAAAGCACAGCTTAGGGAATTAAGCATGTGAATAGACTAAACTTCAAAGCTTCCTTTTCTCAGTAAACACTTTTCCAGAGTGTGCACTTTCTTTCCATTATTTAGGTAGGTGAGGAAAGTCCATCTGTATGAAGTTATACATCATCTTAAAGCCTAGAGCTCACACTTTCAGAATCCATGTGTGGTGACTTTTTGGTGTTTTTGTGATACAGGGTCACATATATTGGGCCAAAACAGTATCCATTGCTTGAGAGTGAATAGCATGCAGCTTGTTAGCCTCATGCTATTCAATACTACTGCTAGGGCATGATTCAATCATCACATCCTGGTAACATTCTACCTACCCACTACTGAATGGGGAGGGTGCTTCAGGAATAAAAGTTGTGTGCATACAGTCAAAATTATTTTGCTCTTGCGAGCTCAAAATCCCCCATAACAACTCATCATCCTGGCAAATTGCATCAGCCAAACAAGTGTCTTTGATGACCCAGTCAGTATATTACATGTAAATTCCCATGGTGGAAGATGAATTTTGAGCCCTTCTGAGAACTATGTTTTGCCTTGAAGTAGATTGTCAGTTGTGCAGAATGAACGTTACAGGTTAGGGGAGTCTGGCAGCGATACGAAAAGTGCAGTAGGATCTGGCATGTTGGTACCAGGTACTCTTTATGTGATGAAGTTCTGGAAAATCTCATATATTGTCTGTTTGTTTGTTTTTTTGAAGACAGTGTGCAATTATAAACATGAAGAAAGCTACAGCAAAATGAATATTTAATGTGTTTAGAAAATGATCTATTATTTTGCAAGCAAAATTCATATCAGTGTCATGCATAGAACTGCAAATAGCTACTACCAATCATATATTCAGAGGATGTTGTAATGAGCTGCCAACATCCAGTAGAGCAATACCTCAATCATGCTTCACGTAAGATGAAAGAAGAAGTCAGTAAATGAGATATTGTTCTCAATAGAAAAGGTATTGGCATTTATTTTTTTCCATCAAATTAAAGGCATAATTTACCATTTGCAGATGAAACAAAAACCCAGCATTAGTGCTTCAAATAGTTGCAAAATGTGAGTTAGGGATAGAAACAACCAATGTAAAAATTCTAATCAGTATAATTGATGTTCAGTATTGTTAAATGTACAAAATGTGAACAATAGTTGAAATGAAAATGTTTCCAGACTAAACTGTCTACAGTTACGGTTTATTGAGAAAAAATAGTGACATCTCCTTCATTAGGCTTTAATGCAAAAATGTTACATGGTAGGATGTTTGGTGATACAATTGAACAAATATGTATCAAATGTGATATCTTGTACATTTTTTTAATCACTGCTCCCAAAGGTAAACAAGACCTTTAATGAGAAGAGACACTTGGAATTACAACATTAGGTTATAGCGCATAACATTAGATTATAGTGTAAAAGCTGTAACTGATCCCATGACTATGACGGACTAACTTTGTCAATTAAGGACTGTGTAAATATGTGATATATCACTACGAATGGCATCTCTGTCGACAAGAAGCAGTGTCCATTACCATCATGAGCATTGTGCAAGTTGATTTCGTCATGTGTTTGAGCGCAAAGGTTTCCTTATGATGTACGGTTTGTGCAAAGTTTCTTCCAGCTTTTTTCAACACTGGTTCACTCTTTCGCAAGAATTGGTTGGAATATAATGCAGCTGTACCTATACCCCTTTATTTAGATTTACTTGAAATCCTGTTAAATCCATGTAAAAAGTCACATTGTATTGGATGGTATTGAATGAAGTACAAACAAATTGGGTTATATTCTATGAATTAAGACTACCATATTTGTACGTAAAGGTTAAATAACACATTCCTTTGTCAGAATTTTATCCTGTTCTTCATTGTTCAGTGATGCCAATCATACACCACTAGATGGTGCCATATGAGTCAGTACTGTACACCTGGAGATTTCCATGCATCCTGCCTCGAGTCTTCACATTTATGCATGGAGCTCTCTGAGATTTCTCTCTGTTGCAGTGACAACTAGGAAGTGGTGAATACTTCTTCCTTTTCACCTGAAGTGAGTGTTAAAGCTATGTTCTAATATTGGCAGTTGCATAAGACAATGGGCTCTATTTGGGGAGAAGGCACTGTTAATGCAGTAATAACAGATACATGGTGCACTGAAACAGGGGGCAGAGAAGTCAAGAGGGCAAGACGTGCTTATCAATGTATTTTATAATCAAAATGACAGATATGTATTGTAATAGATATCAATTCATATTTTGTATCCACACAGTCTTGTGGTAATGAGATGTGATACAGAAAATATGTAAATGATCAACAAATGTTAGTGCTACCACTGCCATTAACCGTATAGGAGCCTCATTTATTGTACTGAAGGTGTGAGTTAACTGTCTGTTCCTGGCTTCATTGCAGTTTAGCCATCTTGAATTTAATAGGCTGCATATGCACTTCTGTGGCCAGCATGTAGAACAGTACTGTGACATAGACTGTTTGCAGAAAGACTTTGTAAAAAATATTTGTAATGCAGTTTGTGAAATGTGTTTTGATGTGTACCGTATACCCCCCCCCCAAAAAAAAAAAAAAAAAAAAAAAATTACTATTGTCATCTCCACAACAATAACTTAAAATTGGTGAATCAATCCAAATACAATTTCAAGGTATAAAACTATAACTTATAACCCACATCTTACAGAAAACCCCATCAATTTGCTTCAGTGGTCAAAGAAAAATGAGGATATTGAAAGAGCATGTCAGCAATTCCTTCCCTCCCAATTCTGTCCATTGCGTTCACACATTAATGTACAGTTCCGTGAGCATCCAAGTGCCAAACTTGGAAGATTCAGACCCATGACATGCTCTACAACTATCCACATTTCTCGTTGGCCACTTGACCAAATTGAATGGGGTTTTCTGCAAAATGCAGGTAAGATGTTATATTAAATGAAAGATAGATATTACTCAGATGGGTGAAGGTTAAGGTGCGATTTTCTTCACTTACCAAATTTAATTTGTAGAGGGAGACAAAGTGAAGGAAATCGCACTTGAACCTTCACCCCTCTGAATAATATCTTTCTTTCATTTAATATGCCTTGTCCGCCTTGGACTACTTAACATAACAATGTCGGAATTTTGGAGCTTCCATGTTCATTGTGTCACTGCCGGCAACCAGGGACAGCCTGGTGGTAGTGTCGCTGCCTGGAAAGCAGTAGATGACAGGTTCGAGTCCCACTGGTTCCTTTTTTCCGACATGTTTGTTAATTTACAGATCAGCAGTTGCGATCTTAACAAATTTAATTTTTAGAGGAGACAAAGTGAAGAAAATCGCACCTGAACCTTCACCCCTCTGAATGATATCTTTCTTTCATTTAATATGCCTTGTCCGCCTTTGACTATTTAACATAACAATGTCAGAATTTCGGAGCTTCGGTATTTGTTCCATGTTCATCGTGTCACTGCCGGCAACCAGGGACAGCCTGGTGGTAGTGTCGCTGCCTGGAAAGCAGTAGCTGACAGGTACGAGTCCCACTGGATCCTTTTTCCGACATGTTTGTTAATCTATAGATCAGCAGTTGCGATCTTAACAAATTTTATTTGTAGAGGGAGACAAAGTGAAGAAAATCGCACCTGAAGATGTTATATTTTCAGACCCTGAAATAGCATCCAGACAGTTTTATCATATTTGAAGTTATCAATGCGAAAATCTGATTGTAATTTTTTTGGGGGGACATACTGTAATAAGTTGTGGACTTGCACAGATGCCCCTGCTGGTCAGACACTGTAAACAAAACTCCATTCAATGACTGTCACAAAGTCTTGACCTGTAAACTGAATGTGCAGCTCTCTATGTACATGCATGCAAGAGTGTTTGCATACATATGCCATATGCATACTGTATGCATATGGCATATGTATGCAAACACTCTATACAGTCAACTCCATGGAAGTCGATCTTGATGGGACTGAGGAAAATGCATCAATTTGGGCAATGTTTTCTGACTTGTACGTAAGTAGAAGAAAATCAACTTACAAGCACTGTCCCTTTCATCACATGGGAGTGTTGTAGTTACATATGATTCAACTTGGCTCCCAGAGTTACCTTGGTCATATTCCACCAAATACATATACTTGTACATATTTCTTAATGTCAAGCTGACAATTATTGTTTTGACAAGAGAAAGAAGTGATAGTACTGATATTTCTTTGAGAGCATTTCCCCCATTTTGGGATCTCACTGTTGCTTCGTGATTACAGATGCCATTTTGACATCAATGTTTCATAGTTACGGTGAATCAAATGTCGAGGTTTTCTTGCCATAGCTTACAGTATGTTGTGGTCAATCTAAGTTAAAATGACCCCTTTCAGGCTGCATTGTGTGTGCAGTTTCATAGTAGAATAGTAGTACAACTGCATAACTATAAATGAAGATAAAGTATCTTAAATTACCATTTTAATAAGGAGGGAAGCTGTATCTACATGTGCAATCTGTTTATCACACATCAAAATCATGAAGATTCTGAATAGTTTTAACAGAGATACTTGTGTCTTACAAGCATCTAAATTGGAAATCGGGAGATTTTGATACTCTTTTGGGAAGGTTAAAAAGTTTCATGGAGAATCCTGCAGATTCAGAGAGACTTGGCAACTCTGGTCATTACACAGAGGGAGAGAAAGAGATATGTGCCTCTTTTGTTGAAGTGAATATATGCAAGAATTAAACTTTTTTTTACTGCAACTGCTGTGAAACAGGAATTGTGTGCCAGTGTCTTTTTACCTTTGTCAGATGAGTTCATAAGAACAGTAGCACTATGTTAAACAGATACCCTACTTCACACCCTTTGGCAATTTCTTGTTTACCATCATTATTTAGACACTACACAGTATAGTAAATATGGCCATGGAAATCTCAGCTTTTAAGTATGGTGGACAGAAGATTAGGGAAAATACAAAAGCATGATGGGAGTATTGGTATAAATGAGGCGTTATGCAGTAAAGTACACAAAGACATGTTGATGAACAT
Source organism: Diadema setosum (assembly GCF_964275005.1). Classification (NCBI taxonomy): domain Eukaryota; kingdom Metazoa; phylum Echinodermata; class Echinoidea; order Diadematoida; family Diadematidae; genus Diadema; species Diadema setosum. The sequence goes on along the minus strand of NC_092685.1, from coordinate 33,335,414 downwards.
CATTTGTCAATAACTGCAAATATCAGAGAATTGCCGGCAGTGGTTTTCATTTGGTTTTATTTTTGTTTTTTACCAGCTACACTCATGTTAGCAGTTATGATGAGATGACGATGCCCTTCATTTCCTATTGCAATTTTGCATTTCTTAGAAGTTTATGTGAAAAAATCTTTTGTGAACAATTCAGCTACTTCAACATCTCCCCCCTTCCAGCCAAAGAATATAGAAACGCATGATTTTGCGTAGTACGCTCATGGGCAGGAGCAGGCGCCATTTTAGGAAGCAAAGCGATCAATAGAGGGTGTATTTTTACGCGATCCTATAATGGAATGGTACAACATTGTATCTGCCTCCCTTTCATTTTCTCCTTTTTAGGGGGGCATACATGGTAAAAGATGTACTTCAGACCTCATTTCTGCATTTAGAAGTATCATTTCTGCTTAAGCAAGAAATATAAATGAAGAAATGCCCTTTATTATTCAATCTGCAGTCCTTCAAAATTTGAGCTAACTAATGACCTAATGATAGGAGTATACCTGAACCATGGTGTTTGATATGCATGGGGGTGCTCACAGCTTCAAAGCCCTCTCCCTCTCCACCCCCCCCCCCCCCTCTCTCTCAGCTCTTCTCTTGGTTGCTTTTATTTATGATGTAGGCTGATATGATTTTCCCTAGAACAACCAATAGAAATCGTTGCAGGCAGCCGATAAAATTATGCTTTCTATTTCCAGTCTTTTACAGGAAAGCTGCAGAACATTATTTCTTCTCTCAGAGGTTATTTTTATTTTTTATTTTTTTGGGAGGGGGGTGGGGCTGCCAGGGATGAGATGATGTAGACCTCTTGATATGCGTGAGCTTTTTCACTGTGTTGCACTTTTAAAATTTATGCAGTAACATGGCCGGACCAAACAAATGATTGGTATTCTTTTTAATTTGTATTGTTATGATGCACTGACATGAGGAAGAATAGCCCTTTTGGCTGAATCATGTGCTGTGCTGAAGTAAATAAATGAAATGAGATGAAAATGTATTATCATCAACACTCTTCTTCTTAGTGTTAGTATTATCTTATTTATCATTATCGTGATCTTTGTCGTCACCTCACATTTTCACATTTCTGATCTTCAAAGCATTGTCTCTTGTTGAATGTAACAAATGTTGATTATTCTTGCCCTAATAGAAAAATATTCCTGTGTAAAATGACCATGTGTAGTGATGTGTGTGTGTGTGTGTGAGGGGTGGTGTTTGAATGTATGCACCTGTCTTGGCCGCACGACATTGAGAGCATCTCTCTTGGCTGCAAATTATACCTCCAGGTCTGATATGAGGACTTGTCTACACCACTGCCCTCTCCATCCCATTGGAGCTTTTGGATTTTTAAAGTAGAAATTTAACAATCTTGGTGCCCACTTCGGTGGAATAATATTCAAAATGTTTTTAATCAAAGAGAACTAGAACTATCACTCAATGTGATTAATACCCCCATCTAACACTGAGGGAGGTAGCTCAACCAGCAATAACTTTGTATGCATTTTATTGAAAAAAAAATAGAAATCATGGCAATGTATTGTTCAACATTGAACAAATGTCTACCTTGCTCACTGATAGTCACATGTGCCACACTCAAGTAAAGTGCTCAAAACCTGATGGAGTAAGATAAGTAAATTGGTAATTTCTATGATTTGCATCTTAAAAAGTTGTTACCATGGCAACACAATGTTTGACATAACAAAGAATGAAAGTTTGCACAACTTCATATCACAGCTGTCACACGTGCCAAATTTCAAGTCAAATGCTCAAAAGCTGAGGGAGTTAGCTGAATTCATATCATTGCATAATTTTCCTTCAAAATATGCAGTTACTATGGCAACACATTTTTCAACGACGAAAGATAAATTTTGCACATCTAGATTATACCAAGATCACATGTGCCAAATTTGAAGCCCAATGCTAAAAAACTGAAAGAGTTAGCTGAACCAGAATTTTTGTATGATTTTCATTCAAAATACACTGTTACCATAGCAACACATTATTCAACAATGACGAAAGATGAAGTTTGCACATCTTCGTGCTATAATGGTCACATGTGCCAAATTTCAAGCCAAGTGCTCAAAGACTAATGGAGTTAATTGAATCCATAGTATTTTTGTATGATTTTCATTCAAACTATGCTGTTACCATGGCAACACATTGTGTTTTGCCCATCTACCTTTGATATTGGTCACACATGCCAAATGTGGGGTCAATTGCTCAATAAATGAGAGAGTGGTTCAATCTACATTTTACAAGATTTTTTTTTTTTAATTTGCTGTTGCCATGGCAACGTATTATGCTATACTAACGAAAAAGGTTGTATTGCACATCTTCCTTTGATAGTGGTTACACATGCCAAATTTGGGGTTAATTGCTCAAAAAATGAGAGAGTAGTTGGATCCACAAGTTTTTGTGAAAATATGCTGTTACCATGGCAATGTATTATGCGATACTAACAAAAAAGGTGTCTTGCACATCTACCTTTGATAGCAGTCACACCTGCCAAATTTGGGGTCAATTGCTCAAAAAATGAGAGAGTAGTTCGATCCACAGCATTTTACAAGATTTGTTAAAAATTTGCTGTTGCCATGGCAATGCATTATGCAATACTAAAGAAAAAGGTGTCTTGCACATCTTCCTTTGATAGTGGTCACACATGCCAAATCTGGGGTTAATTGCTCAAAAAATGAGAGAGTAATTCGATCCACAAGTTTTTATGAAAATATGCCATTACCATGGCAACGTATTATAGGGTACTAACAAAAAAGGTGTCTTGCACATCTACCTTTGATAGTGGTCACACATGCCACATTTGGGGTCAATTGCTCAAAAAATGAGAGAGGAGTTCGATCCACAAGATTTTGCAACGGACCAACTGACTGACCGACCGCCCGCCCGACCGACCGACCAGCCACCTGACCTCAGAGTGATTCCTATATACCCCCCCCCCCCCTACACACTATGTGTGGGTGGGAGTATAAAAATCTGGGACAATGTGATTGGCTGAATTGTGGTAACTGTCACTTCTTGATCCACATAATCAGTCTCCATGGTGCACTCTGTATTGGAGGGGGGGGGGGAGGGGGGGGGGGGAGGAGGACTTGGGGGATGTCTCCCTTCCACTCGTGGAAGCTCTTGTATTCTCAGAATTGATATAGATTTGGCACACACTTTGGGGGAATATTTGCAATTTTAAAAAAAAGAAAAAAAAAGAGGAAATGTAGGGAAAATGTGAGTGGCTAAATCCGTTATTTGTGACCTCTTTATATGGGATCCACATAAAATGTGCATCTTCAATGTGTAAGTTTATGAGAGGTGGGCGAAGGGAGAATTGAAATCGAACGATGTGATGCACACCTTTGGTGGAATATTTGAGAATTTTAAATAAAAAATATATAATCTTGTGAACATGTTCACATTGCAGATACAAACCCTATCAATAGTTTTTTTTTTTCTTTTTTAAAGAAAAGATAAATAAGAATACTAAGTTTGAAAATAAAGGGGGGAGGGAGATCCCCTGAAAAATTCCAGGGGGACATCCCCCCCCCCCCCCACAAAGGTGTGGTATAAGGCCAAAAGAGCAGGGGCAAAAGAGAGAGAGAGGGTGGGAGATAAGGAGAGAGAAAGGTGCTTCAGTAGTGTTTACAGCTCGAACTTTGAGGGACTACAGATTCGAAAATAATGGCCATGTCTTCTTTTTTTATTTTTAGGCACGATAATCCAGCGGTTTGCTTCCTGAAATGGCTTCCGTTGGGCTCCATGACGTAGTACACCTGTTTATGTGTAAAATCGCTAGAGTAGGCCCTCTTGGCGTACACTACTGCATGTATGTGCTTCTATACTCTTTGGTTCAAACAACTACTACCAATATAGAATGACTCCATCTAAAGAGGAGAATGTATTCTTCGGAGTTCTATTCAAGGACAGATATGTGTGCAGGTAAGTCAGTAAGAGGCAATAATTTCATCAGCTCATCTAATATATATGCATGGTCATAACTGACATAACATACTAGCTCGAGTGAGCTATTGCAATCACTCACCATCCGTCATGCGTAAACTTTTTACATTTTCATCTTTTTCTTGAAAACCTCATGATGGATTTTCATCAAAGTTGGTAGGTAAACAACAGAGACACAACAACATGACATGACTAAACTGAAGGGATACGATTGACCGGAATGGGACAAAAACAAACTGAAAGGAAGAAAAGGAAAGAAAGAAAGAAAGAGAAAAGAGAGAGAATGCCTACACGCTGAACAAGAGAAACAGAGGAGAGAATTGAGGAGGTGCTTCGAACAGCTGATGACTGCACGCAGCTATGTAAAAATTATGCAAATAATTGGGTGGTAATGCCATTTTTCACTGCGTAATTATGAATTCAATAATTGATGATGACCCTCATGTTTGCTGCAACCTGTATAGGTAATGAAAATAAATATCTTAGCCAGAATTTAACAAAAAAGATTTCAAATTACACTTAAAAATGTATAACCATGGAGAATTTTTTATTTCAAAACTTAATGAATTCCAAAATTTAGGGCCGGTGTATATAAATGTGTTCTGAGCTAATAGGGTTCTCAAAAGAGGTAAATGAAACTCATTAGACTGCCGAGAAGGATAATCATGAAAAGATTGATTTTGTGGAAACATTGAATTAAAAATATTCGGAAAAGCATTTGTGTTGTAATTGAACATGAAGTGACCCAGTTGAAAAAGAGACAAATCTTATATTTAATGAACAATAAATCTGAATGGGAACGTGGCAAAACCCCACAAATAATATGAAGTACTTTCTTTGGTAATAATAATAATAATTTATCTAGTAAAGTTTGATGGGCGCTACCCCATGCTAACTACAGCATTACCCAGGTGCTTTGAGGAAAGGGTGCACGTCACAAGACCGACACCCAGGAGTCATACAGCCCATGAGTTCAACATCAAGTAAACTAGGCTCACGAGTTATACAGCCAATGAGTTTGACACAGGCAAATAAAGCCCATGAGTTTGACACTACGCAAAGAAGGCTGAGACCGACACTAGACAAAGAAGGCTCACGAGAACAATACTACACACACAAAGCCCACGAGACTGACAATGTGAACAGCACCATCTATAGACCAATGAAGAGTGTGCAGTTGGAGAGGGTGTCCTAATGGTGGTAGAGGGTGTCCTAATGGTGGCATAAGGAAGAAATAAGCGATGGGAAAGGGGACTTGCTCGGATGTAACCGCGTCGCCTCCCTTCCCTCACCCCCTGGAATTTTCAGGACCTTTATTTTTGTGTACGTGTGTGAGTGTTTGTGCAAAAACTATGAAAACACTACGCACACAAAGCCCCCCAAAAACTGACAATGTGAACAACGCCATCTACAGACCAATGAAGAGTGTGCAGTTGTAGAGGGTGTCCCGATAGTCCCTTAGAAAATGAAAAATGTACCTTCCCCATCCATTTTTATTCTTTTTTACTTAGGAGGTAGAGGAATTTATCCCCCAAAACCCTCCTGCCCCTTCCAACCTGTTAAAAAAAAAGAAAAAAGAATGATGTGCATATTTAGGTCTGCCTACTAGAAAAAAAAATGTCCTGTAGGAAATGAAGTTTGCACGGAAATATTTCAAAACTAAAAATGTCGCTTGGTATGCCTCTGCCATAATGCATGGTTCTCCCAATAGGTCCATTGCACGTCTTGACAATGCGTGATGACAGTTTCACATAATGGGGAAAATATTAAAATGACGTTTGTCACAAATGTGTTGATTGTTCACTTTCCTTAAACCAGGTTTAATTGGATGAATGGCTATTGTATATTAAAAAGAGCACGCATTTTTTTTTGGATTTGAGGAATTTTACTTGACTTTTGATCCTTTATGAATTGAGTAATTTCCAATGTATGGAGAAAAAGTGTAATTTCAGTATTACATAGTAAAATTTTAGCATTTTAACATTCATTTGACCCTTGACTTTTGACCCTATAACACGAATTCCCATGAGAATCACTGTCAGGCAGTACATGCATAAATATATACAAAGCTTCACAACGATACTTTAGAGCGGCTTTCGAGGTACGGAGATAGAAGTGAAATTAAGTATGCTCACATGACCTTTGACCTTTTGGCAAAACCTTTGACAGCAAATCTATATTGGGTAATATGGGTATACACTATGTTTCAAGAAAAATCTTGCAGGCATTGCATGGATACGAGGGAAATAGTGAAACTTTGAGGAGTTGACCTTGACCTTTGACCTTTGACCCCATGACCCCAAAATTCCCAAGATAATCACTGCCAGTCAGTATATGCATATGCATTAAGTTCCATGAAGATACCTTGAACCACTTCTGAGAAAAAAGTGAAATTTTAACATAGTCACTTGACCTTTGACCTCTGACCTTTGACCTCATAGCTTAAAACTCTCTAGAGAATCTTTATTGGGCAGTACATGTATACACTAAGTCTCGAGAAAATACCTCCAAGCATTACATAGATATGGGGGAAAATAGTGAAATTTTGAGCATCTGACCTTGACCTTTGACCTTGAGCATGCGCACCCTAGAGTTGATAGGCACAACTTTGCCTAATCATACATATACATGCCAAGTTTCATTAGGATACATCAAACAGTTATTTAGTTACCCTGCCCACAAAAAACAAACAAACAAGAGACCCGCGGGTCTAGCGCTCACCCGAGTATCACAAGTTCACCTTTCACACAGTCACTAATCTAAATTATTCACAGCTCTACTAAAATTTGACCAGGCATTCTCAAGTAGAAGATGAAAATGTACAATAAGGGCCCAAATTTTTTAAGATTCCTTAATTTGGGAGGATTGGGGCCCCCTTGGGCCCTCTGGGTGGGGCATGGTGCCCATTTTGATAAATTGAGATCCTGACCCCCTAGGGATGCTACCTGCCAAGTTTGTCGAAAATCCATCATGAGGTTTTCAGGAAGAAGATGAAAATGTACAATTTAGGCCCCATTAGGACCCCTCCCCACCCCCCTCCCCTGGGTCCTAAGGGGGGCACCCCTGATTCTGCCATGAACAAACTTGAAACTACAGTCATCAATGTACTAACTCATAGTATTAACTTAGCTCTATCACTTCTGGTTCTACAGAAGAAGATTTTTACAGATTCCTTAATTTTGGGGGGGTTTGGGCCCCCCTGGGGGCCCCCTGGGTGGGGCATGGTGCCCATTTTAACAAAGTTCCTAACCCCCTAGGGATGCTACCTGCCAAGTTTGATGAAAATCGGTCTTGGGGTTTTCAAGAAGAAGATGAAAATGTAAAAAGTTTACGCACGATGGACGACGGATGCCGGACGAAGGGCGATCGCAATAGCTCACTTGAGCCTTTGGCTCAGGTGAGCTAAAAACCTTAAAAACCAAGATTCTGGTTGTGACCTCATCTGTCAATCATTGCTAAAGTACTAATATGATTAACAAAAGACATTGGAATGCACCCTCCCCGAGACCCCGAGCGTAACTTGCATGTTCTCTCACCATGTCTTTTGTTAGTCACATTAATATCCCAAAAATATGCAAGTTACATGTATGCTGAGTGAAGGGGAAAGTGCATTCCAATGTCTTTTGTTAAACATATCAGTTCTTTAGCTATGATTGACCAAGGAGGTTTTACACATGGAGTTCCAACTGGCTGTAATTATTCAAACAGTTGTCAGATTTGTATTGATGTACAAAAGAATTCCACAGGTGCACTTGTGCCTTTGATGATCGATGTTCGAGGCCGCCGTCTTGCTGAGCAATTTGAAGATTCATTATGAACGTCATCATAATGTTTGCCATATTTTGCTTATTTATCTATTAAGTGAAATGAAATTTCACTTAATGATAAAGCATGTAAAACAAAAGTCAATCCCGTCCAGAAATTTGTGCAAAAGTGTAAATCAGAGCTGTATCATCTGAAAATGTTTAAAACTATTCCATCCTGGAAAGCTGGTTTTATTACTTTTCTGCTTAATTTCCACAAATGAAACTAATATGGAATAATCTTCAAGTATAATCCTTTATTGATAGATATATCAGATTAGTGCCCAGGTATGCCCAGTCGAGTAATTTTCATCATCATTTCAGCATTTTTTGCTCAATTTCTATTCGCGCATCCTCGTGTCTGTACCACCTACCTTTTATAAGAAGGGATAGCGAAAAGTAATTACCATCACAAAGACATGCCTTCCTTTGAAAGTGGCTGGTGATTATGCAATGAGACACGAGTCAATTGTCTTTGTATCTACGCGGCAGATCCTGTTTGGCACATGCTTCAAATATTTTTGAGCGGCGGCTTCGAACATCTAGCAAAGGAAATAAGACGGTTGTGACTCCATTCTCTAGAACCTCCTTGGATTGACAGACGAGGTCACAACCAGAATCTTGGTTTGGAAGGTTTTTTTTTGTGGGCATATCCAAATGATTTAAAGAAAAATAGAAGAAAAATTATCAAAAATATATGGAATGTTTCTAGATATTTGTTTCACAGCAAAAGTGATGTTGAGGGTATCATGAATCAACACAATCAACATGCATTTGGAGGTCATAAAACCTTCAACATAAAGATGGCGCTGTTCATCCTGTTCGTCTTGTGGTTCTTCTTTACCTAGTGTCGGTCTTGTGGGTTTTGTTTGCGTAGTGTTGTACCCCATTTATACTAAGGAAAAAGGGGGTTCTGAAGCCTGCTATAGCCGCCTCAAGCCGCCTTTCAGCTCAGTATAAACAGACAGAATTCAGAAAAGGAGATCCGATCAGGTCGGGTTCTGAAACCACCGACAGGGGAAGGTTTCAGAGGCGGCTATAGCCGCCTCGCAGAGGTTCGACTGCAGTATAAACTCATAGGGGGTTCGAGAAGCCGCTTTTTGGCCGACCCGGAAGTAACTGCTGAAGGTCATCGCCTGCTTACATAAAGAACCCAGCCATCTCGACCAATCCCCGCTGCAGAAAGCCTTTCAACTTGCACACTGTCACTCAAAAGCCTGCTTTTTCAGAGTGGGCTTTCGAACCTCCTAGAGGAGGCTCTGAAACCCGCTAGCGGTATAAACGGGGTATACGTCTCGTGAACATTCTTTGCGTAGGGTCGGCCTCATGAGCCTGTTTTGCCTGGTGTCGAACTCATGAGCTGTATGACTTGCAAGCTGTACAACTCGTGGGCTGTATGACTCATGGACCTACACATATATTCAATGTTGGTCTTGTGGCCCATATGACTCATGGGTGTCGGTCTCGTGGGATGACCCTGAGGAAAGAGTGCATCAGTAATCAAGACTAGCACTCTCACAGCAGAAAAGACCTCCCCTGATGCAGTTTGCTCTGTGTGTGTATGTGTGTGTGTGCTTTGAACTGGAGCAGCAAATCAAAATGCAGTGCGCACATGACAGCAAGAAGTAGAAAATCACAGGAACACTCTTTAGTGGTGTTCTTTAATTGAAAGACAAATAATGCGGATCTAAAAGAAAGGAAACTAACATGAGCAAATGTGTGCATTATAGAAAAATATTTAGTTTCTTAAAAGAAAACTGTCCTGACATTTTCTAATTGTTTGATAATTCTAATCTACATTTTTTGATGCCTACTACTGGAAAGAGAGGATTGTAAAACCCAGGATAAGCCTGTAATGATTTTTTGAAAAAAATGAAAACGAGCAAGCCATGGAACGATCAACACAATTTGGCCTACGTCACAGGTGCTCTTTGTGCACAACTCCGACATTAGCAAGACGAACTACATAATGCCAATTTACTGATAAAACCTCACACAAAGTACTGCAAAAGCTGTTATTTAGTATAATTGCAATATGGAGCTATAATAAACATGTTAAACAATATCTATTAATCTTTAAAAGCAATCTCTTCAGCAGCTTTTTATTTAGATAAAACTTGTGGGGAAATTCCAGATATGCAAAATGAAATTGGCATCGTTATCCGAACGTGCTGCCCATAGAAGACTGTGTGAAAGTAACGTTACGCATTGATGATCATGATCGAGCGATGGTTCGCCAGTTCAAACTATCTAACGTAGATGAGGGCTGAGTGAATCTAAATCCAAATGTAGATAGACTCTCTTCAACGGCACGCACGATTTACGCTTAGTGAGATGAAAACGGTACCCAGTACACATAGACTCTGAAATACTAGAACTAGGACTAGGACTACTGAGCAGTCAAGGAGTATAGGTTCTACGTGGCAGTCCAATTTTTGATGAGTAGGCCCTACACTCACTCACCGTCGACATTGCAGCGGTAGGCCCTATGTGCACAGCGCTAATAAAGCACAGCGTAACGTTACATACCCCTGCTGCCAGAACTTGAAGAAAGTCCAGACGAAAGTCCAGACTCCAGATCTAGATCTGGACCCTTGTCCTGCAGGCACTGTTGTTCCTGTGCTGGATTTTTCAGGTAAGGTATCTGCTTTATGGATTTCCGATGTTCTGTAGTCGAGATAAATCTCATAGTGGTGTTATTTACACCAAGGACTAATGTTAGATCTAACAGTTTGTTTCAGTAGGCCTACTAGGACCCATATCTCGGAAGAGTGGCCTGACCACGTAGATTCTAACACAGTGTCGCCGCTTCGCGATCCCAGCGCTGGTGTAGGTATAGTGCTAGCGTACTTCCGCATCCATGTAGATATCTCAAAATTCACCTTGCCAAATGGCACCAAACTCACAGGAAATACTTTATGATTTATATCCAACAGCTCACGTTAATTGGAAACAAATCACATGTCGAGAAGCGTAAGTGTAGAGGTCGACTTTCCTGTCGGCGTCGCTAAAAATAATCTGCTCTACGACTAACACGAGGCCCTACCTACCTGCTGCGCACGCACAGACTGAAGTTAGCCATTTAATATCATGAGACAAATCTTTCAAGTAATCGGGGGCAAAAAATAAATTTACAAATTATTTGTGGTAAGTTGAATGAAAAATGTAGTTCCTATATCACACAAGTCGCAAAAATCATTACACTTTTGAGTTTAGTTCTCGCGTAAATTCCCCGTTCGCACAGTACTAGTCGGCTAACTTCAGTTCTAGATTGTGCATCTTGCGTTCGCCAAGATCTCTCGCGCAGAGTGAGTTTTTTTTGAGTGACGACTTGAAAGTCGACGTCAATATTGATACTTCTCGATTACTGATTTCGTTCAAATATAACAGAATACTTTGAAATATGCTATGAAGTATATCCTGTAATTTTGGTGCGATTTGGTTTAGTGAAATTTGAGATATCTACATGGATAGAACAGTACACAAACACCGCCTGCTAGCTAAATTAGGCTGAAGCGTTGTCTGCCACTCGATACTCGATAACGCACGCATATGCGAGCACTTGTAATCAGTAATAGTGAGAGCACCTGTGACATCATAACATCCGGGCTCGTCAGCTCATTAGCATAATTCTCACCTAAAAAGTTCCATTTTTGACATTAAATTACGGACTGAATCATTATGAAATTTTGATTCTGTTTGCACCGCTGGGTCTTTTAGAATTTAGAATTAAAATAACAACATATAAAAAAATAAAAAACCGGTACAATGCCCTTTTAAGTGGACCTGATTATTATTTCATTTTGAATGACACATCACAAGTACATGTGTTTGACTTCCCTTTTAAACTGTTCTAAACAAATTCTTATATTTCATTCAAAATTTTATGTTTGATTTGATTTGATTTGATTTGATTTGTTGAAGCACTGCTTGTAATTTAATGAAATTTGAAATTTTTTCTTTGTCTCTAAATTTGGTCATGGAGATGGAGCAGTGCTGAGCATCTTTTTATGGCTTCACAATGAAGAGGAATGTCAGACATCCCATTGCAATGCTTTAGAACCCAAACATGTTTGCATGGATTATGTAGCATTGGCAATCTTTCTACAATTAGTGGAGCGGCATAGCCGAACAATTGTGCATTTTGTGATAAAAGCACCAAATTTCGTACACAGGTTGACAATCACGTTCAGATTAAATTTAGATATTGGGCCATCGTAAATAGCGCCCTCAACGTCCATGGCAGCCATTTTTCAAAATGGCTGCCATAAATGCCATGTTTTCGTAAAATTTGCTAATTCTAGGAGAGAAAAGTAAACAAGATTTTGGTTACAAATGGGAAATTACATTAAAAATAAATCTAGATATCGAGCCGTCGGAAATAGCGCCCTCAACGCCCATGGCAGCCATTTTTTCAAAATGGCCGCCATAAATGTAATTTTTTTCAAAACATTTGCTAACTTCAGAAGGGAAAGCCAGTAAGATTTTGCAAACAAGTGGGAAATTACATTCAAAATGAATTTAAAGATTTTGCCATTGTTAACTGCGCCCTCAACGTCCATGACAGCCATTTTTTAAAATGGCTGTCTAATGTGCCACTTCTTCGATGATTTTGCAAATTTCAGAAGGGAAAAGTTAATAAGATTTTGCCCATAAATTTTAATTACATTCAACATAAATCTAGATATTGGGCCATCGGAAATTGCGCCCTCAACGGCCATGGTAGCCATTTTTTTCAAAATGGCCGCCATAAATGCCATTTTTTTGTGAAAAAATGCAAATTTCAGAAGGAAAAGCCATTTTTTTCTCTTTTGTGCAAACAAGCGGGAAATTACATCCAAAATAAATCCAGATATTTGGCAATTGAAAATTGCGCCCTCAATGGCTATGGCAGCCTTTTTTTTTTAATGGTCACCATAAGTGCCACTTTTTCATTTAAAAGAATGCTAATTTCAAAAGGAAAAATCAATGAAATTCTGGTTATTAATGGGAAATGACATTTAAAATAAATCTCGATATTGGGCCATCGGAAATTGCCCCCTCAACGGTCATGACAGCCATTTTTCAAAATGGCCGCCATAAATGCTATATTTTCGAAAAGATTTACTAAAATCAGAAGGAAAAGCCAACGAGATTTTGCAAACAGGTGGGAAATTACATTCAAAAGTAAACTTATTGGGCCATTGCAAATTGCCCCCTCAATGGCCATTCCAGCCATTTTTCAAAATGGCCACCATGAATGTCTTTTTTTCGTAAAGTGTTGCAGACGTCAATCAGAATTTCCACAAAGGTGGAAAATTACATTCAAACTGAATTTGATAATAGGCCATCCAAAAGTGCACCCTCAACAGCCATAGCAGCCATTAAGTTTCAAACAGCTGCCATGGATGCCCCCTCCCCCCCCCCCTACCATTTTTTCCCCAAAAATTTGCTGATGTCAGAAGGAAAAGTCAATAAGACTTTGCAAACAAGTTGAAAATTCTGCTCAAAAATAAATTTAAGTATAAGGTCTTCTTAGAAGGCGCCCTCAAGGGCCATGCTGACCGCCATGGATGTCTGCTTCTTTTTTATTTTCTTTTTTTTTTTGGAAAGATTTGCTAATTTCAGAGAGAAAATCAATGAAATTTGTACATATGCTGAAAATCATATTCAAAAGAAAATTATATATGATGCCATTACAAATGGCACCATCAACGACCATGGCAGCCATTTTCCAAATGGCCACTATAAATGCTATTTATTTTTTGAAAATATGATTTCTTGTGGAAATTGACAAAAGACATTCAAATAAATTGAAGTTTGAATTTGAATTTGAAATGATGATATTGAGCTACCATTTAAACATCGTCCCCAACGGCTATGGCAGCTCTTTGTCAAAATGGCTTCCACACACTCCTTTTTTTTATCTGCCTATTCCAGAAGGAGAAAGCGATAGAATACTGCTAAAGAGCAATTAAATCTAATGCAATCTGGTGTTCAAAGAAATTTAAATTAAAAAAAAGGTTTCATTGATGGGTTAGTTCTAAATTCATGTTTTCAGTTTAGTTCTAATTGCAATATTTTGCGTGTGACAGCTAACAGTATGGATATCAAATGTATGTGTTTTTATGGAAGCATAGCAGAAAGTAAATTAACTTTTTTCGTAAAATGAAAGGCCATTAAGAATGTCTTAAGAATGTTTAGGAAGTTACATTTTAGAATAGATACACGTCATATAGTCCCATATATTCAATGATATGGTGTTACTGTCAAAGTTGATACATGGCGCCATTATCCCTGGACATTCATATTACTCTTTTTCGGAAATTTTTCATGTTTGCCACCTAAAATATGCATTCATCATTGGTGAGATATAATCGCTAAGCATCTACCTTGTTCATTTTAGTTGTTCCTCAAATGATTTCTTTAACACCAAATTTCAGATTACACAATGTTTCTGTGAGTATTCTACTGTCTTCTCCTTCTAAAGTTAAGCAAGTTTTCAACAAAAAAAAAGAAAAAGAAGAGTGTATTGTAGCCATTTTGACAAATAGCTGAAATAGCCATTGAGAACACAGCTTATGATGGCTCAATGTTTAAACTTCTTTGTATGTAATTGTCAACTTGCGCAAAAAATGTTTATTGTCTTCTTCCTGCATTAGGACATCTTCATAAAAGAAAAATGGCATCTATGACAGCCATTTTGGAAAATGGCTGCAATTACCGTTATTAGCATTTTTTTCTTCTTGAAAATTTGCGAAGGAACAATTTCTAGAGTTAGTGCAACCTGGATATATTGTTTGATTTTAAACATGATTTTCAATTTATGTACACATTTGTTGACTTTTCTTTCTGAAATTACCATTTTTTAAAACAAAATGATTATGACAATTGCAGCCATTTTGGAATATGGCGGCAATGGCCGTTGAGGGCAGTATTATAATAATGTAATACAAATATTTATTATAATAATCTAATACAAATATCTATTATAATAATCTAATACAAATATTTATTTCAAACGTGATTTTCAAATTGTGTGCAAAATCTTATTGACTTTTCCTTTTGTGAAATCAGGAAATAAAAAATAATGGAATCTATGGTGGCCATTATGAAAAATGGCTGCAATGGCCATTGAGGGCGCTATTTACAATAATGGAATACATAGGCGCAAGATATATTTCAAACGAAATTTTTGAATTGAGTGCAAGATCTTATTGACTTTTCTTGTGGAATTAGTAAATTCAGAGAAAAAATTGCATTTATGGCGACCATTTTGAAAAAATGGCTGCCATGACCATTGGGGGCACAATTTGCGATGGCCCAATATCTAAATTTATTTTAAATGTTATATTCCACTCGTTTGCAAAATCTTATTGATTTTCCCTTCTGAAATTTGTAAAATCTTACGGAAACTGGCATTTATGGCGGCCATTTTGAAAAAAAATGGCTGCCATGGCCGTTGAGGGCGCAATTTGTGATGGCCCAGTATCTAGATTTATTTTGAATGTTATTTCCCACTCGTTTGCAAAATCTTATTGATTTTTCCCTTCTGAAATTTTTAAAATTTTACGAAAACTGGCATTTATGGCGGCCATTTTAAAAATCCCTGTCATCGCCGTTGAGGGCGCATTTTGCGATGGCCCAATATCTGAATTTATTTTGAATGCTATTTCCGACACATTTGCAAAATCTTATTGATTTTCCCTTCTGAAATTTGTAAATTTTTACGAAAAATGGCATTTATGGCGGCCATTTTGAAAAAAATGGCTGCTATGGCAGTTGAGGGCGCTATTTACGATGGCCCAATATCTGCACTTATTTTGAATGTTATTTCCCACTCGTTTGCAAAATCTTACTGGTTTTCCCTTCTGAAATTTTTAATTTTTTTGCGAAAAATGGCATTTATGGCGGCCATTTTGAAAATGGCTGCCATTTCCGTTGAGGGCGCAATTTGCTGTGGCCCAATGTTTAAATCTATTTTAAATGTTATTTCCCACTCGTTTGCAAATCCTTATTGATTTTTCCTCCTGAAATTTGTAAATTTTTACGAAAAATGGCATTTATGGCGGCCATTTAGAAAAATGGCTGCCATGGCCGCTGAGGGCGCTATTTACGATGGCCCAATATCTGAATTTATTTCAAATGTCATTGTCAACATGTGTGCGAAATTTGGTGCTTTTATCATAAAATGCACAATTCCTCTAATTTTTCAAGCTATGCCGCTCCACTAAATACCTCCCTGGTTAAAATCAAATTTCAAGCATCTGTTTGCATTACATCTGTAGCTCTGTGATTCCTCCATTATTGCTTTGTTCTCTCATCTTTCATTTGCTGAAGATGCAGAAATTTTCACAGTACATGAATTTTCACATATTTCACGATATTTCTGGTTAGCGCAAATTCTAAAACACATGAAAATATCTTCACAATTTTCTCTGCACATTGTGAACAGGTTGACAATTGCGCAGCACAAATTCAAGAACGCGCGAATATATTTTTGAGCCGCTCAACACGAAAATTAATCATGCAAAAATATTGACGTTTACAGTATTTGTACATACATATCTGACAGTTTTACTTCTTTACTTATAAGTAAATGTTTACCATTAGAGAAAGTAATTTCATTAGTACGACAGATACGACAAACAAACAGTAAAAGATGCAAAAGTAGTAGTGGTGTAATTATTAACATTGGTCTTTGTTCAGTCATATTTATTATTTCATTTATAGACAGTACATATGTCTCAAATGATTTAGGATCTTTGTGATTTTCATAAAGAAGAACAAATGAAAGCAACATTTCCATTAAACAGCCCCTTCAAAATCATTGTAACAAATAATTTGGAGTAGCTGTTACACTTTGTCATTAGCATGACACCAATGGCTTTACAACACACTAAATCTTACTGTGTTCATTTAAATAGAATCAACTAAAGCTGACTTTACACTCGACCAAGGTATTGGTAATTATGCATGTTTAAATATTGACATTTATACAAGTAGAAAATAGTTGCATCCATTATTTCTAATATGAGACATATATGTGAATTTGACTATCAATATATAGATTTTATATACACTTTATCTAATTTCATGCTCTGATAATTTAATTGTATACAGGATCTCTTAAAAGAATACACTTAAAGAAAAGTTCTTAAAGTCTAGAGATATAACAAAAATATTTTCACATCACTGAAATACTAATCTTTAAGTTAAAGTCAAACTTATATGTTGCTTTGATGTCAGGCTGACATTTACAGGACATCTTGTTCTACAGTCTTGGCTCTTGACATACACAGAAAAAAGACAATACAAAAGGTAATCATCAAAATTCAAATTACAGAAAAAGTCCAACAGAGATTCACTGTAGGTGAAGGTAAAAGCCACAACACAGCTTTTCTACAATCAAGTACTGTGTTAAGTGACTTTCTGGAGGCCTTTGAAAGTAAAAAAAAAAAAATAATAATAAAAAAGAGTACAGGTAATAGAACATTACGATCTCTTTACACAAAACTCGCATGACTTTCCCTGATAAGCATGGCGTATTAAGTAGAGGTCAGTGTTTAGCAATAATTCCACCTTTCATTAACTCTTTATGCACCACAGTGTAAACCCCCATGTGCCACATTATTCTGAGACTGAAATGCAGGCATGCTTTCAGAAAACATTTTTTCAAATCCATGCGACTTTTTATCAATTTTGTAATAAGCAAAGTTGTAGAGATACTCCCAAGCTTTGCTATGATGTAAACTTAATGACACATTATGATTTACTTTTCAAATGACCAGTAGCTATTTTTATTGTACAGGCATGTCTTTCACACACAAAACAATGACAGAAAGTTGAAATGTACACAAAAATCCAATATGGAACACTGCTCTATATTCAATCACCACACAATGCAAGCTACATGTAAGAGAACAGAATCATGAGCAAAGCTTTCATTTTACTGTGGCATTTGGTGATTAACAATTTACCAATTGGTTTGGGTGGGTTTAAACGTTTGAGTAAAATATGCAAACTTGGCATGCCACTGACTTGAGTAGGGCATGCAAACATGGCACATAAAGAATTAAACTTGCAATTTACAACAAATTCAAAGAGTTTGAAGACAAAACTATTTACTCACAAAAGCCTTTGTTATTCTGGAGCAGTAACAGCGTGTTGAAAATGTGAACACTTAATATATGTTGTATGTTGGACAAGTTATATTGCCTCCCTAGCCTGTGTGAAAACTGTATGCACAAATATCTGTGGTTCTATTCTTTTCTCTCTCTTTCACACAACATTAAAGACTCCATTGTGTGGGGATACCATGGAGAGGGAAGGCTGGCCTAGCTCGGAATTTTCTCAGAAACCCCGGAAAAAAAAAAAAAAAATGTGTACACCTATATCACTAATCTCTATGTAAGTACACACACACAGCCGGAAAAATCTCGACTGGAGTCAACCATTAGCAATGAGCATACGCTGCATATTCACTGACAGGTGATATACATGGTTTTTGAAGGTGCCTCCGGTGGGCAGCCAGTGAAGATCAATTCAATTGGACCATCCATATTTCACCATGCTACTGGGTCTTAACCCGTTGAGGACGAGTCCCGAGTATACTCGGGCAGGTGTCTATGGGAAATGCGTGTTGTAGCAAAATCAGTCCGTCCTCAACGGGTTAAAAGGATCTCTGCTTTCCTGTGTTTGTTATTCTCTGTAATGACTAAATAATGGTAAGAAGTAAGAATTGGAAAAAGAGCTGTAACTTTTACTGGCTTTTTGGAAGGGAATGTAGAAGGAAGAAGCAACTACTGGTAGGTTGAACATGTTTGCTCTCTTACCAAATTTGCTAAAGATACAAACGTGGACATCCTGACTGATTTGGTACCATCCAAAAAGTAGTAACT
Source organism: Diadema setosum (assembly GCF_964275005.1). Classification (NCBI taxonomy): domain Eukaryota; kingdom Metazoa; phylum Echinodermata; class Echinoidea; order Diadematoida; family Diadematidae; genus Diadema; species Diadema setosum. Next base: position 33,316,741 of record NC_092685.1, on the reverse strand, counting down.
GGTGTGCAGTTGTAGTTTCTGCTGACAGTAGGAACATGCGAAACATTAGGCGCGGTCAGACTGGCAAAATATTGAGAAGTTTAAGATCGCGAGGTCTTCGCGATCTTTTGTTGTGCGGTCACACTGGCAGCGAAACTCCTCGATTTTTGGATCAAGAAGTTTGGGTCATCGGCGCGCACGCAAGAAAGAAAAGAGAGCGCGCCTTCTGATGGCTAGTGATTGTGACCTAACAATCCGCGCCTGTACATGGCAATGGCCTCGCACTTCGGAGACACTGTCCGCATGTGGTGGACTGGTTAAGTGACAAAGATCGCGAAGTTTCAGTTTGTCGCGGTCACACTGGCAAAAGATCGAGACGTGTGGAGGGGGTGGGAGAAAAATCCCTAGTTGATGTGGGAAGTTTTGCAAGAAGTTTTGCGGGAAGTTTCGCTGGAAGTTTGCGGTCACACTGGCAAAACTTCGAGATCTTAGAGATCTCGATCTTAAACTTCTCGATCTTTTGCCAGTCTGACCGTGCCTATTGTCTTTTCTGTACTTATGTCTCATTTCCAGGTTTTCATACAATGTAAAATATCCACAATATGGAATATACCAGTTTCCCCACTTAAAGAGGGAGAAATTGTAGAGTGTATTCAATCCTACAGTTACATGGAAACAAAATACACAATATATCACACCTGTAATGAGGGACTTGCAACTCGTATTGCAGCTCTGAGCAAAGTGGTGTGTTGGAAGAAAAGAGGGGCAGCATTGACATGTTGACACATGATGACAAGCTCATATCATTTTGTTTGTGTGTGTATCACTCTATCTCATCCACACATTCATTTCTTCACTCTTACAGACAAAACCTTATTCTCATTTTCACAAAACATGACAATGATGTGATGAGTAAAGTGTAGGTATGTGGCAAACATGATATGAGTCAGTCTTCCTTGAGAACATCATATTCTGACAAATCTTTTACATTATTCATTACTTGTCGCAAACATTTTGTGATGGTTACTACACAACGCACATGTAGTAATTCATACCTAAGTGTGAACCAGAGGGAAAATAAACTGTATTTTCACAACATGCCATCATACCTACATTGCACAGACATGAAATAAAAGCTTAATTTCTGTTCTTAATACAACACTTTTAATGATATTAACAAATGGAAAAAAGACATTTTACCACAACAGGATATGGTCTATAAGCAATACCAGTGTAGGTATTTGAGTACTTTGTTGCTTGTCTTTTTAAAGAAAACCAGAGCAATTCAACTGGGCTGCTTCAGCTTTTCACACAATCACTGTTAATGCCAGAGAAACATGCCACTTCATTGATATTTTGAAAAAGCTGACTGATCTTCACAACAGACTGTAGACTGACCAGTGCCTCTCTCTCTACACAAAGGAAATACTTTGCAATATATTGTCTATTACACCAAATAATATAATTACCAAACTTATTATTATTCAGCATATACCTCTTAGAATTTATGCTGTTCATAATTGCTATTATTTTTTTTTAAATAAAGCTCAATGACTTTGACCACCAACTGTGGACTGGTGGAAAGCTTTGTATGCACAAAGGAAGTACTTTCCCATCTACTGTCAATTATGCACAATAATATTATAACCGAGCTTATACCTACTAGACTTTATGGCTAGAAAATGACATTTTAGCCAAAGTTTGGTAATCTTTAGACCTTGACCCTTAATCTTTCATCCAAGTGATTTCAAACAGCTAATTATTGATATTTCCCCCCTATCCTGCTTACCAAATGATATTACCAATGGACATTCCTAGCTAAAGTTATGGATTTAGAATTACATTTTACCCGAAGTACAGATCTTTGACCTTGACCCTTTACAGTACCTCACACCAGTATCATGTCCAGGCAAATACATTGTTAATTACATTAAAAATATATTCATACCCTGTCCAAAAACTTGCATCATCATTTGACATTCCTTGCTGAATGACTGGAAGTGTCCAAAAAACAAAATTACAATCAGATTTTTGCATTGATAACACCCAATATGATTGAATTGTCTAAATGCTACTTCAGGGTCTTAAAATATAACATTTTAGCTCTATTTTGCAGAAAACCCCATTCAATTTGGTTAAGCAGTCCCAGAGAAATGTGGATTGTTGTAAAGCATGTCATGAGTCTGATTCTTCCAAGTTTAGCACTTCAGTGATCCTGTGTGTGAATACAACAGACAGAACTTGGAGGGAAGAGATTCCCGACATCCTCTACAAAATTCCTCATTTCTCTTTGACCACTGAAGCAAATCAAATGGGATTTTCTGTAAGATGTGGGCAATGAGTTATAGTTTCATATCCTGAATTTGTATTTAGATTGATCCAATGTTTTTAAAAATATCATTGCAGAGGGTCCTGTTGTAATTTTTTTGGGGGACATACAGTATATATATTATATCGCACTATAGAGAGTTCTCCCAATGCACCCTATATTTCGCCACATGGATTTGTTATATAACACCTTAGCATATTTTAATGCACTAAGGGCAATTGTTAATGTACAAAAAATCTATGAAGCAACATTAATCTTATAAAATAAAGGAAATAATATCCTTTTGTTATACAGTAAAGTTTATTAGGCTGCTAGTTTTCATTTATCAATTATGGGATCAACTGTTTCATTAAAATGTTTGCTTTTGTCTTTTTTATAAAATTCCCCCTTAATTACCAAAATATCATAAAAAATATTAACAAATTACATAATCCCCCCTATGCCCTAAAATAGTGTTTTATATATATATATACAATGTATATATATATACATGCATATTTTCATTTTCAAAGTACTGTGACCTTTGACTTTCCACAACTACCATTTCATGTTAGTATTAATCTTTATTAATTCTACCTTCCCTATTATTGGCCAAAGCTGAGTGACCTTTGACCATGAGAAATTTTCCACAATTCTAATCAGAATCTCATGTAGCATACCTGGGTCAGGTGCCTAAAAAATGTATTGAATGTTTTCCTTAAATGATAATAGGAGGTGGGACATGCACACAATCCCAAAACACAATGCCTCTGATACCCTTGGGCACAGGCATAATAAAAAGAACTGAACAGGAATACAAAGATTTTTTTTTTTCACTCGTTCATATACAGGACAGCTACTCGCAGAATTGCAAGCTCCTGAAAATACAAGCATTTAACAATACTGCCTTCCTGCATCTGTTACAGCTTTATTTCCAATGCTCCAGCGGAACACCAATCTTTACAGACATTAACCATAGGCTTCAAAATCTAGCCTGCCCAGAATTTACACCCATTATCACTTCATCTGTAATCAGTCACACAAGGAATGGCAAGTGCTTCAACAATGCACTTGTTAAAAATACACTGGTTGCCATAGCAATATCTGCATGATGCAATTGAATAACTCTAGATCTTGTAAGGCTTCTGTACGACAGATAAAATACGGCATAGGTGCATGCAGGAAAGGTTTATGCTTTTGATCGAGGAAAGTGCTTTTTGACACAGAAAAACATGAAAGAAAGATGTAAAGAGATTATTGTAATTTCCTATTTATATCAGTGTTTGTACTTTTAAACTGCCATGGTCTTTTTCTGCTCTGTGTAATAGTGCCACATATCCAGTAGGTCTACCACACCTAGGTGCATCATTGGCAATGAACAATCAATAGAACACAAATTTATTGTCAGCATCTCTCAATGTACAGTGTGGGTGCACTGTGGCTTGTTGGGTATGGAGATTTCTTTTTATTTTATTTTATTTTTTTTTTTTTTGAGGGGACCCTGGGTTTATGTACTTCAAAGCCTGTGTACACCAAAGGACATGATTCTTCACTTATTATGCTACTATCAACACATGTACAATATCAACATGTACACGGGTAGCTGGTAGTGCTGGAAGGAATGATACTGATGATATTATGGCAGGTCCCTCTGGGAAAACAGTGCTCATACCAAAGACACTATACAGAATAAAATGACTATGTTATTAGTATTCACTGTACTGTGGCAGTCCGACACAACTTATACATTAGAGCATGTAAATCTCCAATCTTCCAGCTGGTCCTCTCCCATACCAGATAAACAACTATATATAAAATCCCTCGTTGTGCAACACAATAATAGAAGCAAATTATAAATATTTGTTGTCATACAATCGAGGTGTATTCCCGAGTTGTTTAACTATGGGGGTTTAAGTGTATACCACGATGGACCTACATACCAAAGGGGGAAAAAGGTCAACAAGTGTAGTCCGTAGAGTGTATACAAGTCAGTGATCTAAACCTTTGACTGAATAGAAGATGGAACACTGAGGGCAGCCTCAACAGAGATAACATGAACCAAGATTGACCATCAAAAAGCTCATTACAAAATTTCAATAATATCCGTCATGAAACACTACCTGTATGGTATGTGCACACAAGACACCCACCATATGACCTTTGAACCTAAAAAATGCAGAACACTAGGAGCAGCATTACCAAAAACAATAAGGGTCTAAATTTCAACATAAGATGATGCAAGTCCATAGTCCTGGAAAAAAACAAAAATCACGAAATGTGGATGGCAGACCACACACAAGAAATAGTAACATGCTGGCGGCCTTTCATCTAATACATGGCAGAACATTGAGGGCAGCATAACCAAAGCCAGTACAAGTCAAGATTTGACAGTTATATACTTCTGTACAAAACTTGAATGCAATCCGTCAAGAAAAGTGGCCAGTAGACTACAGAGAAGAAAATGCTCAAAAAATAAACCATTATATGATTACGGACTGAACACATGAGGGTGCAGCATCACCACAAACAGTAGGGGTCTATGTTTAATTAATATAGAGTGCTGAAGAAAATCTACCACGAAATATGGATGGTAAATAACATTCAAGAAATATAATATAGTGGCAACCTTTGACCCTGTAAAAGGCAGAACACTGGAAGTAGCATCACCAAAATATATAGGGGTTCAGATTTGACCATGATAAACATTCATAATTTGAACAAAATCAGTCAAGAAATGTGGCTAGTAAAAGTGCACATACTGTGAGCAGACCCCCCCCCCCCCCCCAAAAAAAAAAAAAAAAAAAAAAATGAATTGTTTTGTGTACAAAAAACAGAACAAGTGAGGGTGCCATCACTAGAAGTTATAAGCGGCTGGAATTTTTAATGGCACACCTCCACACCAAATCTGGATAAACTCTGAAGAAATGTAGCCCATAGGCCATACAAGACACTAGCCAAAATATGATCTTTGACTCTATAAAAGGGATAACACTGGTGACAGCATCACCAAAAACAGTAAGGGGTCTAAGTTTTACCATGATATACAAGAAATGTGGATGGAAGAAAACACAAAAGAAATATGACACAGTGGCAACCCTGAAATGGATTGAACACTGGAGGCAGAATAACCAAAACATACAAGCAGATCAGATTTGACCATGATAACAATCTACACAAAATTGGAAGAAAAGAAAAATCAAGAAATGTGGCTGTTGAAAATGCACATAAACACACCCTCAAAATCAACCATTTTGTGTATAATGACAGAAAGAGCTACATGAAGGGCGCTAACACCATAAGTTATAGGTGGTTAGATATTTTTTAATTGATGCACCTCTCTACTCTATATTGGAATAAACTGTGCCAAGAAATGTGGCCAGTACTGTGCACACAAATGTGAATCAGTGGAGTAACACTACTTAATCCAAAGTATCCTTTGGTACATGTACTGAGGGATACAATTTTGAAGAAAAAAAAATAAGTTGCCTTCAAGTTGCATCTCACTTTTTACTATTTCTTTTCAAATGACTTGTTAAATATGACCTATAAATCAAATGTTCTCAAAAAGGAGATAATTGAACTCACATACTACTTGTACACGCTAAAACAGAAGCTTGAAGAGAGAGTTGTTTCAGGAAGGCAGCACTGTAAACAGATTCACTTAGCTGCAAAGTCCTAATATTTACCTTTTTCATGTTAGAATGACAATATTGCATGAAAATGATGGTGATCATAGCATATGTGATAAAAAGTTGCTTGCACTAAAACATGTTTCGCTACTGAGTGCATGGCCCTAAGCATTCTCAGCAAGCTTTGAAACTTGTGTTCTCACTTGTAACTCTGGCATAACACACACACTAAGAAGAAAATACATTATTTGGCTACAGAATCTGCCGAAAAACAAACAAACAAATTAACAAAAAGCATGAAAGAGCTACAATTTTATTTTTCTAGCTGTACTCTAGCCTTTGTAATGATGGTAATTAAAATATGCCAGTATATATAAATTCAGTAATGAGGCCGTATGATTAAATTGTCCTGTAATATTGACCATACGGTATACCATCCTCGACACAATACAAATGTGTAATACTCACCAAAACCTTCTAGCAACTAAGTTGAAAAAAACTAACAAACAAACAAACAGCAAATTCCAAATTTCATGTTAAAAATGCTTTTTAATACTACGAAAAATTACATCTGAAAGACAGATTAAATAATGCCTCCGGCACCCTTTGGGTGGAGGCATAAAAAGTGACACTAATGAGAACAAACCAAAGAATGGCAACTAAAGGGCATGACGGCAGTACCATTTATGTTACACAAAATATATAATATTGTTTGCTGACGTAAATGTTCACATACTTTCAACGAGGCACAGACTTGTTTGTACAACTTGCAATCAAACCTCATGTGGCAATACTCAATATACTACAAGAATTGTCAAGTTTTCCTTTCCCTTCAGTGTACCTCACTCAAACAGGGATAGCAGGTAAAAGAAGCAGAAATTGAGGGCATGATATGAGTGGAAGAGGTTGTGTACTTTAGGGAGAGAACCATTGGAATTTCACTATGTCATGGAACCAGTTTTTGTTTTGTTTTGTGTCGTTACCCTTTTTTTCTTGATTTGCTCCTGCGACAACACTTTGCATAACTCGTATCTCCCCCCCCCCCCCAAGTGTGCCAACCATGTCTATCACTGACCAAACCAAAAGTCACTTACAGCCTGTATAGCCTTCTGAGGGCCTATCTCATGAGACGTTTTGGTAATAAGTCAAACTACACTAATTAAGACAGCAGATGATATGCCAGCAAAGCAGGAAACAACTAGTCAGCTGTAAGCATTCAAGCTCTTGTCCTCGTAAATGCATTTAACTGCAGTTACTAGAGAGGAAGCCTTGAAACAACAATCAGCTGTGAGCATTTCAGTTACTGTCATGACAACTGCAATTACTGCAATCTACAAATTTTGCAAATGTCTTTATGGAACAAAACTGCTCTTTCTGGTGGATTTTGCACCACATTTGTACACTACGCTAAGTTAAGCAGTTCGGAAGTTACAATCAAACAGTACGGAATATAATTAAGCCATTTTATCGCTCTCTTCAAGTGTTACAGAACCTTATCAGCAGAAGGCTAGGAGGAAACTGGAAATGTCTCGAAGGCAACTGGTATGCCTCCGCTATATTGCATTATTCTCCCAATAGGTCTACAGTACATTTTACAAATTAGTGAGACCACAGTTTTACATCATTAGCAAATCATCACTATCTGGTCACATACAGCAAATTTCATGACAATGTTTTAAGCCCTTTTCAAAATATGTGAAAAATTATGAATTCTAAGCAATTTCACTCGACCATTGACCATGGCCCAGATCTTTCCCTAGGGAATCATTGCATGGTAAAGCAAGTATTTACCAAGTTTGATTAATTGTATATGTTGAGTCATTTCCCAGGTATGAAGAAAATGGTGTAATTTCAATATCAAATATTGTGATTTTACCATTCTGTCCTGACCTTTGACCTCATGACCCAACAGAAATATTGTTTGGCAATACATTTATATGTACTAAGTTTCATAAAGGTACCTAGAGCCACATCCCACATTTGCCATTTTCACTTGACTTTTGACCCCATGGCCAAAAAATTTCCCTGGAGAATCTGTATAAGGTGGTGAAATGTACAGTATACACTTAATTTTTCATGAAAATACCCTCAGGCATTGCAGTTGATAAGTGTAAGCTTCATCTACTCATACATACACATACATGTATGCCAAGTTCAATCTGGATACCTCAAACAGTTCCCAAGTTATGTCGTCCACAAACGATACGGATGGACAGAAGGATGTCCTGACTGATGGACGACCAGAAACTATAATGTCTCCAGTGGCACTTCAGGCTGAGGCATAAAAAAAAAAGAAGAAAAAAAAAAAGGATACTGGAGTTCAACAGCAAAAAAACAAAAACAGAAACAAAACAAAACAAAACAAAACAAAAATTAAAAAACAAAACAAAACAAAAGACGAAATAAACATTCAAGCCCATCATGATGGTGAGGAATATATCGATTCAAGTTAAATGAAGGCTTGTGAAGCATAAACGATGGTGAGAACAATAGCAACATGAAGATACACATTATAAGTGCCTTATGCAATCACTGCCATCATAATATTCATCATCATCATTACCACAAGGTAATTTCACAGAGAAGGCATACCATGTAGTAGACGCATTACAAGCAGGCATGAAAAAATGGAAGTGAAGGATGCATGTCTTGATGCAAACACACATAATTTGTATGACTGACCCATGTCCCATCTTCCTTTCTTCTACTCACACAAATGAGCATGATTCATCTATTTCTAATGGTCAAAAGCACTGTCAAAGGCTAGCAAAAGAAAAAAAGTAGTAAGTGATGAATTAAATGATTTATTGCACTGAAAATCGTTAATTGCTCCATACCAACCTATGAACATTGTCTATGACAGTGTCTTTTTCAACATATCAGAATTGCAAGTACATTGAAATTATGGAGTAAAACACTGGAACTGCTACACTGTACACTAAAATAAATGCCACAAATTTTTCACACGGACTAAAACTAGAAGGCAGACGTTGATTAAGTCATGACTTAAAGGGATGGTACAGTATTGGTGGAGATGAGAATTGGGCTTTTAACTTTTTACGAGATACCAAGAAAACACTTATGATATAGTACAGAGCGTACCATTTTAAGAGGAATCCAAGGTTTATTTGATGAAAATCCGGTTTGGAATGAATGAAACATCCAAAAACAAAGTAAAATGCAGTGTAGTCATGTAGTCTCCATTCATTTCATTTTCATTTTGTGTAACATGTACAGTACAGTGTATCCTTTGTAATGTTCATCCTGGTTTTTGTTTCATGTTTGTGATGTTATGATATGTATCCTATATTCTTTACCTGGTCGAATAAATAATAATAATAATAATAATAATGATAATAAAACAAAGGGATCGTAATAAAGTGTGGGTCCCACACTTTATTAGATTCACTCTTTTTTGGATATCTCAGGCATTTCAAAACCAATTTTCATCAAATAAATGTTGAATCCCTCATAGAATTACATGCTCTTTCATATTTCATACGAGGTTTCTCATTATCTCACCAAAAAATCTTAGAAACCTGAAATTAGGTCTCAACCAAAACTATACGATCCCTTTAAACCTAGGACATGTCAAATAACATGCCTACATCTATGAGCCACCAGCAAGATTGTAGGAACCACTTCCCAACATACAAGTTAGTGAGTTTTCACTTTGCATGAACGACATGCAATATGAATTAGGTATGGAGACCTTGCCTGCATATATGTTCAGCCAAGAACTGTGTTGCTACTCCGATCCTACAACTCAGAAAATTCTGGGTTTGGGGTCAGCTGGAAAACATTAAAGATTGCGATCGTGTTTATGTGCTCTCGACTGTGCTGTTGTGTTGCAGTGTCCAAACACTTTTTGCTGTAATATTTGTATGAATATATATACTAACCATTACAGACTATTCACATGGACCCTTGCAGTAGATTAAATGATTGTCATCTATGCTAACCCTGTTTTGATACTACTCTTAATTCTGCATATGTCAAATGCACTGGGACTAGAACAAGGGCTTTAACTTTGGCAATCAACAAGTTACATGGTGTGATTCATACACACTGTTCATATCACTTGGGCAAAATTTGACTTATGCCACTGCAGCTTAATCCAAGTTAACTGCATTTATCATGATGTCAAACTCTACATGGCACACAGAGAACAAAATCTATGATGTAAGGGCATATCAAACAAATTGTTGGTCCTATCAAAGGGTTCTTAAAGAATTTTGTTCATGAGAGCATAGACTGATTTGGCAAAGAATGTTACACTATCACTTAAAAAGCACCGAAAGAGACATAAGTATTGGGTTCAGTTGTATCTTGTATTACCTGCATTCATATAAAATTCTCCTATCCGGCTAAGTTGTGGTTGAAAGTTGTGGATGGCTGTGTTGAGTCAAGGTGTTTTAGTTCTTGTTCATGAACAGGACACCATACAATATTCAGCTGCTTGAATCAATCACGAGCTTCAAAAATATTGTTCAAATTAGCCAACTCTCAACCACAAACTGCCTTTAAATATCCATTACACTCGTTTCAATCATAACCTGCAACAAACATTTTCATAAATTTCCTCATGGGGGGGGGGGGGTGCAATTTCTTATCAGAAATGGAAAACCTGGGGCTTGAAATGATGATTACTATGGAATGTCATCACAATTCTTTCAAAGTTAGAAGAATAACTGATATTTGAATTATGTGCTTTATCCTAGAGTCAACAAAACTCACCTGGAATGTTGGGAAAAAAAAAATCAACCCAGCTCCACCAAACAGGAATTTTCAGAAGCATTACCTTCCACTTCAAACCCACAACATCATTTATAGGATAGAAGTAGCGTTCTAATACCAGGATTCCAAGTAAGAGTGCCATTCTACTTATAACCGTAAGTATTTGTAAGATAGAATGAAGTGTTAGAGCTCATGTCAACTCATGACACTTAACCACCACAGCTCTGCTAACTGGCAAAGTACTGTATATGCCAAATATTTCAATAGGTTTTTATTTTTTTTTTTGCGAATTTCGCGAGTCAGGTACTTTTTGCAAAATTAAAGACACACGAAATGACTCTGATCCCGATATGAATGTGACGCACATGTACTCTATACATTTCTCAGTTCAGTAAAGTACTCCACGATCGCGAATTTAACCACTCGCGATATCGTCGGGAAGTCCGGATTCGCAAAAATTTGGACATGCTAAATATATGGCGTATACAACATATGAAGCACAGACATAAATCTTCTATTCTTTGTAGATGCCCCATGAACTATTGACCATTTTCTCAAAAAATGTACAAGTTGATACCAAAGTTTGTACAATAAAGTGGGATACACAGGTGAATTGCACACAGAATTATTTCCAGACAGCATTTCATTTCCTTTAGTCAGTGCTATGAGTGGATATGTGATGCACCCAAATAGGCTTTGAAAATTGTATTATCATACTGCCTAAAACATCAACTGAAGGATGTGCATGTTATCTGTTGTAAGTCAATTTCTGTAGGATGTGTTGTGCTGAAGTATTACAATCTCTCTGTTGCATTGTTGGTTCATTTGTCTCGGAGTAAAGAATAATGCAGAGGTGGGCCACTTTGTTTGCATACATTGTGAAAGGCCGCAGTTATTTGCTTAGTGAGAACTTGTACATGCACTTTATAGCTCATGAGCAATACCAGATTTGTAGCAACAATATTCAGCCATCTCCCTACACTGAATGTGTGAAGAGTCATGTGTTTCTCCTGTAAGCCATCCAAAATTAAACCAACCTTCCAAACAAGGGAAAGAATATACAAATGTCAATAGAAGCACAATTTCTATGGGCAATTCCATGGGAATGTGGACATGGCACTAAAATTTAAAGTTTATTATATTGCAAAAGAATTACTCATTATGTATTACCCATATATTGAAGTTGAAGAAACTCAAAGAATTATATCAATCGGTGAAATATTTCCCGAGAAACAGCTATAAATGTTCAAGACAATTTTTCAGTCATCCAAACTGCTAAAATGCATGCTTAACTTGATATACATTTTTTTTTTGAAGAAAAATTCTGCTAGCACTTCAGTTAATTCATTTCAAAGAAGCAAACTGGTTCTACTTCAGTCTCCCATGAGAAAATTTCTATACCACCTTCAAAAAATTTTTATCACCACCTTAAAGTTCAGGCCTTGAGCCATGTAACGCGAGTTACCGAAACAAGAAATATTTTTCATTCTGAAGGAAGCAGTGGAGGTAATTTGTTGGGAATCATAATTTTCTAAATTCATCACACCCTGATACTGTATACAGGATGTTGACTTGAATAAACACTGTCATCACATTAAAAAATGTCAATGAAAAGTGTAACGCGAGTTACCATGTAACGCGAGTTACCGGTATGTAACGCGAGTTACCGACTATAAACACAAGTTTCCACCAACGTAAGCAAATTTGAACACTTAATTGAGCTATATTATGGTGAAAACAATCAAATCCAGTGTTATACACACTATGCTGGACTGAAACAAAGGAGAGTAGCCTAATAAACTGTGATTGTATAATACTAGCATCAAGGCCACTGATCACATGCCACATTGAAGAGTCTAGCCAGGCTTTCACTGCATGTGTACATGTACATCCAGCAGTGAACGAGGTTAACCTAAAATTTATCTTCTGAAATTCCTGCATTAGTATTACAGAATTTTTATTACAGAATGCTATAAAGCAGCAAGTGTTGGTTCTAATCCTTATTCGGTGGACTAGTGAAAATGACGCCTGTCCGTAGATCAGGAGGTTGTGGGTTCGAATCCGGCCTGCTCAAGTATGTGTGCCCATGATTTTTTATCATGGCTACCAATAAAACACTGATCAATTCAGTTTTTATTATGTTGATGTAGGGCAATTTGTCAATTAGTTGCAATAATAACATCTCAACGAAAGAATTTCATGAATTTGAATAATTACGCAGTACCCGCTGCATGATATAAGGATTAGAACCAACACTTCCTGTTGGGCGGAAGTTCAGTGGTCTAGTTCCGAGATGATGCCCGTCCGGAGATCAGGAGGTCTTAGTTCGAATACTGCTCGAGTATGCACGCCCATGACTTTTTAATCATGGCTACTACTAAAACACTAATCAATTGAGTGCAATAAATTTAAGTTGATGTAGGGTAATAAGCCAGTTCGTAATGGCACTGTAGCTCATGTACACATTGGTACAAATGACCTTTCTTTTCTCTCAGTTGGTTCGGCACTTCACTCTTTTTCAAAGCGGCATAATGCATAAAACTTGCCCGACATAACAATTTATGGAATTCATGTTCAAAAAAAGAATGAACTTGCATTTGGATCAGGGGATCAGAATACTCCCATCAGTTTACAATTTACAAAGTGTAGCAAGCATCCATTTCATTGTTCTGTATTGAATGCAGTAACAGCTTATTTCCTTTTATATTGCAAAATACCATTCTTGCTGTCAGGTAGATGTGCTGGTAAGCATCATTTAGATAAGGATCACATGAATAATCATCGCATCACAGATGCTTATATCAGTGAATTTACAAACCAAAATGCCCGTTGGTACAAATGAACTTTTTCTGCTCATGCGCAACGTGGAATTACGAACTGGTCTATTTGTCAATCAGTTGCACAGAAATGAGAGTTTTCAAAAAGACAGGATTTTAATTTATGAAAGATTATAGGCTTTTTTGTAAACTTGTCGATAGGGTTTGATACTTTTATGTTTTGTTTTTAAAAAATTTCAACATCTTTCATTTTTACACTCTGAAAATTATGTACTTATACACCTAAATCATCTGGGTATATTGAAACATATTCAGGGTCTCTATGAGGAGTGAAGCTCTTTTTAGTCTTAAACACATTCTTCTCTATCAATTGGGTTGATTAGTAAAATATTTGTTTAACATTTATTCATTTTACTATGTACTAAGCATCTCTCAAAATATTCAACACAAGATTCAGTGCCATCAGAACAGTTGTATGTTATCAATTTGTGTCACCCTGTGTTAGTGGACATAATGTAACGCGAGTTACCGTAACGCGAGTTACCGATATAAAGGCTCCCTACATTTTACCAGGTCATTGTTACTCAACTTTGATAGTGTTAATTCATGAGTCCTAACCCACTATCAATTCAAGGTAGGAAAACTTTTATCAGGATTGTCTAGTATGAGGAGACTTTCCAAAAAGAGGCCTGTATAGAATTGACCATGTCCTTTTTGTGTAACGCGAGTTACCAAAATTAAATGATTCAAGAATCCCAACATGTTTGTCCTTTATTTTTCTTTTTGGATTCATTTAGTTGGTGTATGTCTACTTAACCAATGATGAAAAAAGTAACTTGTGGATCCTTCCAATTACAAAGATATTGGCTCATTATCCCATAAATGTACCCATTATTTGTAACGCGAGTTACCGTGGAATTGCCCCTATGTCCTATCATAGATCAATGAAGATGAAGATGAATCTGACTGATATTGAAATTAAATCAAATTATTTTCATGTGATCACATCCGCCGGTACTTCTTCAGAAGTTTTCACAGCTGATGAAATGGAAGGACAGCAGTTCAACATGAACAGAGACCAAGAATAAACAAATAGTAGGGACCACCCACACAAACAGAAACACACAGGCAATGTATTCACTAATATATGTGTGTCTATTTTGCTTTCGTTTTTGTTTTTGTTTTTTGTTTTTTTTGCAGGAACCCCTACATATATATCTTGAAAAGTATTGTTTTTGTATCACTCAAAATCTAACAAGTAAAGAAAACACTATGCGCAAGTGGCAAAATAAGATTAAGAATTTTGAAGTATCTCTGGAAGAAAAAAATTCTGAAAAAAAATGCTTATTTTATGAAATACAAGATTTGCAAGTGGTTAATATGCATTTGTTTTTTTCATCGTGTTCATCACAAATACACAATTCCCAATTACACATGTGAAACCTCATATGAATACAGAGGAAAATATGAGATGAGGGTATAGAGGCACTGGGCAGTAAATATCACAGTAGGCAGGAAAAGCCACTCTTCTTCCACAACTACCATCACTGGTGTATTCTGTGCAACTTCATTACAAAGAAACCAATGAATTTGTTATCCTAACTAAATGAAGATATTAATCTGTGAAACCTGCAAGGAAGTGGTAGCTTTCCTGAAAATCAAAAAATTTCACATCTCTTAAAAAAACAAACATAATTTTCATGTTAAATAAAAATTATGTTTGTTTGTTTTTATCAATTTTCTTTTCTTTTCTGGGGCATTGCAATGGTGTGTTGAATCAAATTGTTGCATATGAATGTCTACTCTCCTGCATACTTGATGACATCTTGATGACATCTGAGCCAATTCCTAAAAATGGTGTTTTCAAGTGAGTAGCTTTCTTACAATCTATAGTGTAGTTTCCTCTAAAGAAAGTGGGAGAAATCATATTAATTTGAAGCTCAAAGTCTGGAGATCTGGAAAACAGTAAAATTAGAAATCAATGTCCAGTAACAGGTTTTTGTGACAGGCCAAGAGAGGTCATAAATTGGGTCTGCTTTTGCCTTTCTTGTCCATATCATTGGCTTTTTTTTTTTTTTTTTTTTTGGTTAACCAACACGTGGCAATCACTACAAAAGGATTTTAAGGGTTTTCCAGACGATTTTCATAATTTCACATCATGTAGTACATAAATCAACAGCTCCATGTATAGATCTGAGGAATTTATTGTGGTCCTTGAGCAGAGAAACCAATAATCTGAAAAATCTTAAACACATTACACTATACAGAATGATGACATAGGAGCCTCACATATTTCAGAAATGTAGCAGTGTAATTCCATTACAATACTGCTTGCTTAACAAATTCACCTGTGCAGAATCGATGCATTCTTTCTTTTGTTCTGCTTCCTTGAGTCCCAGCTCATGTATTCTTATGGTGAGGCTGCCATGTCACCCTCCTTGTTCATTGCAATTTGTTATAAATTTTGAAAACGTTCTTATTCCTCATTCCAATCATTATGAATTATTAAACTCTGTACTCAGTATAACCAATTTATAGTTATTCAAATGTAATAGTCTGAAAACCATCTGAAACCTCCTTTTAAAGAAGAAATCCACTTCAGAATTTTGTGAAATTCATAAAAAAGAGAAAACAATTCCCAACAGAACAGTGCAAAAATGATCAAAATCGGATAAGAAATTAGGAAGTTATGACATTCTGAAATTTCACAACTTTTTCGAAAACACTTTTTGACCAGTCATTATGAATATTCAAATCAGCAATTGGATGTCATGCCATCACAATTTCTTATTCATTTCATACACAGAAATTACAAATGTCTCAAATTTTAGCTGTATAACTATGAACTTTGCCTTAACTACCCAAAATGAATACGAACAGATGTTAACTATGATATATTTTGGTATGGGATTGTGCTTCCACCTGCGTTAGTTAAAAATATATATTTCTTTTTTCAGAATTACATATATATAACATAAAAGAAAAATTGTGAGAGCATGACATCAACATGCTCATTTGAATATTCATAAAGGACTGGCCATGAAACGTTTTCAAAAAAAAAAAAAAGTGAAATATCAAATTGTCATGTCTTCCTTATTTCTTACCCAATTCTTATCATTTTTGCCATGTTCCTCTATAGAAGTTTATTTCATGAAAATACCTATATATGTAACTTTGTTGTACCATTCTTACAGTTGATAATCTTATCATTCTTGTTTCTGCATTGTGTACATTTTCTCACTTTTTCATGGCATGACTAATTTCAAGGAATTATTGAATTTCTGGATGCTCCAGCATTTTGAAGAAATGAACAATTGTATGTAAATGACAGAACTTATGTATCTCAATTGTGATTATGTTTATGATTTTTTTTTCTTACATGGACTCCCGCTTTCCCCTTCTTTGTCTCTCTCGATCTCCAACCCTCATTTCTGCCTCTCTAACCCCCTATTAGTACCTCTATCTTCTCCTCCTCCCTTTGCTGAGGCTTCCTCTCGAGTCCACATCCTGGTCAAATATGATGTGTTTATGATGGAAATGCTTTTTGTAATTTCATAATTCTTTCATCTGTATTGTATATGTATTATATTTTATTGTAATATCATGCAATTCAGTCACCGACTACACAACTGACATAAAACCATTACTGAATTGAATTGATTTGAAGGGATTTTTTTTCTCTCTTTCTTTCAAAGTTTATCTAATTTTGGGGTGGATTTCCTCTTTACAGGAAACCACCCAGCTAAGGAAGAGTTTTATCTATTTTTGCTTTAAACACATATGCTAATAAAATATTTTTAGGATGGCTATGTTTTCTGTGAGGAGAAAACCACAAAACAGCTAATAGCATTTCTGGATTTTTACTGAATATATATCATCTGTTTGTGCATTTTAATGACAAAGTATGTTTAATCCTTATTACTTTTAAATTATCAGGCCCTTTTGTAATGAAAATAATAAAGCTTCAGCTATACCTACTTCAATTCATTATGTGTGCTAGCATTTAGCCCTGTGGTTACAACTGGGTGCATGCAGCTGATAGTGATATACATGTACACATATATTATATGACTCTATAATGCTACATCCACTGCCCTGTTGTGACAGGGCATCTGCAAAAGCTTGCACAAATGTAGTCCTTTAATGGAATCAGTAGGGATTTTGAATATGGAAGTTGCTGCAATATATGTCCATGAGTTGTGTATCTGCTATACAGCAAAATCAGAAGCCTTGCTGGGCAAAACCCTTTAAAGACATATCCATGGAACTTGCCTATCACTGATCATAGCCCATATTTGCCTATCTATGTGATTTCCTGTAATCCACATGAACACTGCAATTACCAATCTACGGGATAATCCGCAGCAGAAATAAATAGGTTGATGACATCATACACTATCTTTTTATAGTCCATGAACTCTGACCTAACATCCTACAGTTCCATGCCTTACCTCCTGTCACTATTGTTTGGACTGGAGTTCCCTCGCGGAAGATCAAACAATGCCATACACACTTTACTGTAGTCCCATCCATTGGTTTTAACAACTAGACTACACTAGTTCACAGCACCTATCAGCTTCCATTCAATATCTTTTCAGATTTGTAGGCATTACACCCGACGAGTTACTATATAAACCATCAGAAAGCTCACATTGTGAACATTTAATACATGATTGTCTGTGTAACACTATTTATATTTTTTATATACGGTTTCTGTTGAATAAGTTAAGTGATCAAATACAAATGTGTACCTCATGTGCAAATACTTTATATTATGTGACAGCACATTCATCAAAGAACTCTGATTTACGTCTGTCATTAAAGACCATTATTTTCTCTCTCAACTGAATCTAGTTTTTTATACTTTTCCTCTCATAAGTGTCAGAGACATCAATGTGTCTTTCATATGTAAATTATATTTATACCATGTGACATCACATCATTCATCAAAGGACTCTGATTTACATCTTATATTAAAGACCATTATGGTTATTATTTCTTTCAATTGCTACTAGTTTTCTATAGTTAAGAGAGTACAGTTGACTGAAAATGCTCAAAATAACCTCCGGCGCCAAGAGTGTATAAACTGCATTATGCTACCAGCTAATATGAGTTAAGAATCATCTAAATTTGACTACTGTATTGCCCTATTCATTTCAATAATTACAGTTGAACTTGAAGATATTTTTGGGGAAAAATCTTTGTTTGTTCCATGTGGTCTGACAACAACACAAGCAGGCCTGAAATATGACAGAAAGTCTGTTACACATAAATATACAATCTGCATGTCAGTATGCCTGTCTCTCCCCTCCCCTCCTCTCTTCAAAATAATAACAAAAACTTGAAAATAAAAAACAAGAAGAGAAATTTGATGACATGTGATGCTTGATCAACTCAACAGACATGGCTTGAACAGAAGGGTGCCAGCGAGACCATTCCTACTCTGGCGCTCTTGAGTTTACATACAAAAAGCATCTATGTAGTGAGAGCATTGCCTAGTTGCCCATCTCCACAGCCAGCCTTTCCATAGCCTGTCGGAGAAACGCTCGCTCTTCCTCCCAACGCAAGGTGAAGAGACTGGAAGTACCATATGTTTGATCCATCGCCTCACTGTTTGTGCACCTTCCCTCATACCACTGTTCCTCCCATCGTCACTTGCTGTGTCATTCCCTGTATGATGCAAGATATTGTCAGAGAAAAAGAAAACAGAATAAATGGTGGACAAGAGAGGCAGCAAAACTGGACTTTGAAATATGACGCTATTTTCTCAAAGTGTATGGCGGTGTATGCCAACAGGAAAGATATTTGGTAGACAATTAAAAGAAACCTTTTCAATGAAGTGATTCATACTAATTAATATTACTAAACTGGATTTGAACAAGAAGTATCACTAAAGGTGATAAATACCCGTGCTCCCGCAGCCAAGGTTCCTATGAAAAAGAGTTGAACCTGGGTTTGACAAAAGGTTAATATGTGAGTGTGTCTGTCTGTCTGTGTGTATGCATGCGTGTAGTACCTTGTGAGTACCTGGTGAGTTTGACTGCTTCACAACTGTGGAAGTAGTTCACTCCACAAGATTTGAATGGAATATGCGGTTAGCATGGCAACACGTTGTCAGGTGCAAACACAAAGAGTGTCTTGCATAACTACACCTATAGATCATTATAGGCCCTACATACTAAATTTGAAATAAATTGCTTAAACACTGTGGAAGTAGTTCGCTCCACAAGGTTTTGGGGAAATTGTGGTTTCCATGGCAACGCTTTCTCCGACAAACACACACACACACACACACAAAAAAAAACATGTCTTGCACATCTACACCTCAATGTCATTATGTACACCAAATTTGAGTTCAACTGCTTCAAAATTGTTGAAGTAGTTCACATCACGAGATTTTCAAGAAAATAAACTGTTACCACGTGGCAATGCCTTGTCGGGTACAAACACAAAGTGTGTCTTGCATACTGTATAAGCTGTTATTTTCGCGAGGGTTTAATGTTCGAGAATTTTGCGAATCACACTTGGGTCGCAAATTTAACAACACGCGAAAATGTCACCGTGCCCTAAGGTAATAGTGCCTTTATGAATATCTCTGTATCAATTTGTGAAAATGTCTGTGATCCCCTCATTCACGAAAAATATCTGTACGCGAAAATAACAGCATATACAGTAACTACACCTATAGATCATTATACATACATATCAAATTTGAAATAAATTGCTTAAATACTGTGGAAGAAGGTCACTCCACAAGGTTTTGGGAAAATTGTAGTTACCATGGCAATGCTTTCTCCGACAAACATAAAAAACATGTCCTGCACATCTATACTTCAATATCATCATGTACACGAAATTTGAGTTCAAATGCCTCAAAATTGTGGAAGTAGTTCACTCCACAAGATTTTCAAAAAAATTTTCATGAAAATATGCCGTCACCATGGCAACGCCTTGTCAGGTACAAACACAAACTGTGTCTTGGCATGGCAACACTTTCTTTAACAAACACAAAAAACATGTCTTGCCCACCTACACCTCAAAGTCATCATGTAACCAAAGTTTCATCAAAATTGCTTCAAAAGTGAAGGAGTTTGCGACACAAGATTTGCAATGGACCGCCCGACTGCCTACAAGCTGATTCCTAATACCCCTTTTGCTTATACACTTCGTGTATGTGGGGGTATCAGAACATATGGACCAGTTTTGTTTGTTTGTTTCATTTTACATCTCAGGAGATGGCTGGAAAAAAACCCATATTCAGCTGTACTAGCTAGTGTTCCATGTGGTCCAGTTGGATGTGAAGCAGATCACTTCACTGGTTTACGCCACCTGCTCTTTGCAATGAATGAAGCTGGAACATTTATGTGCATGAGTTGTGAATCTCTCACATACAGGACCTCCATTCTATGTCCTATCAGAGGTATGGGACGGTATGATTGTAACACATAACATTGCTCATATCTAGACTCTGGAATCAAACCCAGGTCATTTGGATTGCTTGGGCAGCAGATGCACTATCATCTGAGCCAAATCCCCACCCTGTCTAGTTCAAAATTTGACTGAAAAGACAGAGCACAATTCAACAAGGAAAAGTAGAAATTACGCGGTGCATAATATATGTCCCCGCCGGAAGTAGCATTTAGTAGCAAAATGTACAATATAGGTAAAAAGATCAAGGTCAAAGGTCAAAGAAGTCAAAGGTCAAAATGCTATGTAGAAGTTTTGAAGCCCTCACCTAGTGTCATCACATAAAGCAAACGGAATCGAAATCGGGTTAGAAATGGTGAAGGAGTAGCATTTTGTAGCCAATGTAAAATACAGGTAAAAAATCAAGGTCAGAGGTCAAAGAAGTCAAAGGTCAAAATTCTGTGTAGAAGTTTTGAAGCCCTCACCTAGTGCCATCACATAAAGCAAACGGAATCGAAATCGGGTTAGAAATGGCGAAGGAGTAGCATTTTGTAGCCAATGTACAATATAGGTAAAAAATCAAGGTCAAAGGTCAAAGAAGTCAAAGGTCAAAATTCTGTGTAGAAGTTTTGAAGCCCTCACCTAGTGCAATCATATAAAGCAAACGGAATCAAAATAGAAATGGCGAAGGAGTAGCATTTTGAAGCAAAATGTACAATATAGGTCAAAGGTCAAGGTCAAAGGTCACAACTGAAATTCTGTATAGAAGTTTCAAAGCTCCCATGTAGTGCTATCATATAAAGCAAACAGAATCAAAATCGGGTTAGAAATGGCGAAGGAGTAGCATTTTGAACATTTTGATCACACACGGACGCACGGACGGACACACAGACACACGGACACACGGACACACACACGTACGGAGCCCGTTTCATAGTCCCCTGCTCGAACTCGTTCGGCGGGGACAACAAGCACAAAAGTGAAAATTTGATCAAAATAAGACTAAATGTAAGAAAGTTACAAAATGTAGAGAGTCACTAATTTTGCCAAATGGTTCTCAAACAGTTGATATGAATATGCGAATGAGTAAGCTGATGAGTGAGCTGATGACCACTTTGCAATTTTTCATAGATCATGTTAAAAACATGAAGAAAATTCAATTCTTTTGTCACAAAATATATAAGATAAGTTATTTCTGGCTGAATAACTTCACAATAATGGTTAGTTGATATGTATTAGGATTCGAGACTCGGGTACAACTGCATTTGAACAAAAAAAAAAACTAGAAATGTCGCTATGGCGACTGGTATGCCTCCACCATAATGCATGGTTCTCCTAATAGGCCTATAGTACAATGTTTTGACAATGTGTGAGGACAATTTCACATACAGGAATTGACAAAATATTACAATGACAGATTTGTCACAAATGTGTTGAATGTTTGCTTCCCTTGAACTAGGTTTAATTGGATGACTGGCTATAATGTCTAAGAGTGCAGGTATTTGTGGATTTGAGGATTTTACTTGACTTTTGACCCTTTATAAGTTTAAGGAAGAAGTGGAATTTAGCACTTTCACTTGACCTTTGACCTTTTGACCTTCAACCTTTTGGCAAAAAAACCAAAACTAGAATTATCACTGAAGGTGATTAATACCCCTGCCCATAGTGTTGCTTTATAGTGTGTGATGTCATGAGGGCAATGACCTTAATACTAAGTTTGTGCATTTGTCAAATTGGAAACAGAATAATTCTAGTTTACTGTACAATTACAGAGTTGACACTGAGTATAAAACTTAAAGCAAATGGAAACATGCTTTCCCCCGGCATCACTACACTTAAAGACCATCATACACACCAAATTTGACCTTCATAGCTTGAATGGTTTATTTTGATAAAAAAATGAGTGGTTACCATGGCAACACATTTTCCTTAAACTAACACATTGGTGTCTTAGAAAACTACACTTCTAGATCATGATACATACTAAATTTGACTTTAATTGCTTGAATGATAGAAAAGTTATTCGATCTGCAACGGTTTTGGTAAAATTGTGGTTACCATGGCAACGGTTTGTGTGACAAACACAAAATTTATGTGTTCCACATCTATACCTCAGGGCCATAATGCCTACCAAATTTGGTTTCAATTGCTTGAAAACTGTGGAAGAAGTTCACTCTACAGGATTAAAAAAAAAAAAAGACATGCGGTTACCATGGCAACGCCTTGTCCGATACAAATACAAAGGACATTTTGCAAAACTACACTTAAAGAGTATCATACACACCAAATTTCACCTTCATAGATTAAATGGTTCAATTTGATACAAAAATGAGTGGTTACCATGGCAACACATTTTTCTTATATGAACACATTGGTGTCTTGCATAACTACACCTCCCGATCATCATACATACTAAATTTGATCTTAATTGCTTGAATGATGTGGAAGTTATTCAATCCACAAGGTTTTGGTAAAATTATGGTTACCATGGCAACGCTTTGTCCGACAAACACAAAAATTATGTGTTCCACATCTATGCCTCAAGGCCATAATGCCTACCAAATTTGATTTCAATTGCTTCAAAACTGTGGAAGTTGTTCACTCCACAAGATTTCGAAGAAAACATGCGGTTACCATGGCAACGCTTTGTCAAGTACAAACCAAAGATGCTTAATTAATAAGACACGAAAGTGCGCTCTAATCCTGTACAAAACAAATGGACAGCGCGCGGTCCTCAAGCATATTACGCACATCACCTGAGACCACAGTACATAACTTCAAAGATAGCGCGTCTCAGGTGATGTACATCTTTGCCCGAGACGCGCGCTGTCTTTGAAGTTGTTGATGTTTATCAAGCGTCTTTGCGGGAGTGTAGCCTGAACTCTATTTTTAGATCATGTTGTTGCCAAATATTTACCTCCACGAAATAATCCTTATTACTTTAAAATCTCGTTCTTCAAAATAATCCCCTTAATCGATAAAAAGCTACGACTATAATTTTTAAATCTTTTTAAGATAATAAGAATACCACTACCTTTGGAAATGAATGATGTTTCTAGGTGTACTGAGTTTGTACTTAGCTCTCTTTTGTATCGTCATGTAGGGTAGCCATTTTGTGTCCATTTTTATCGCGCGCCTTCGTATCTTGTTATCTCTACTATCTTTGGTACAAACACAAAGAGTATCTTGCATAACTGCACCTATAGATCATCATAGATACCAATTTTGAAATTGATTGCTTAAATACTATGGAAGTTATTCAATCCACAAGGTTTTGGTAAAATTATGGTTACCATGGCAACGCATTGTCCGACAAACACAAAAAACATCACGCGTTACCCCGGGGTACCATTGTACCTGGGGTACCACGTTGTGTAACGCCACGTCACGTCCACTCGAGGACAGCCGCAGAGAAATGCATGCACTGTGTGTGCGTGTACATAGTCATTCCCATGCCACTGCATGTTATACTATGCAGGCATGGTACGCTGCGCTAGCAATAGCGTGTGCTTCAGTGCAGTGCAGTGCAGTGCAGTGCAGTGTTGTGCAGTGCAGTGGCTAGCGCGCGCTAGCTCCAGCACCAAAATAATTTCCCACTTTTTGGCACCCAGGGTACAACCTTAAAAATAAATAAATAAATAAATAATTCAACAAAATGGCTGATTTTTATTTGGTACCCCGGGATACCATTTACGTCATATCTGCCTAACCTGCTTACAAATTTTACTCCCCTCAACATGAACATTGCTCTACTCTCAGTGAATTGCTCTACACTTTGACTGTCCAAGTGTGACCTACATTGTATCACAACGATGTTGCATTCACTTGCCTCCAAATTTCAGACTTGTGTTTTAATGGAAAAACTGCAGCCTACACACCATTGCTTAGGATTGATATGTGTATTTTATACCTCCTACAATAGATGAAAATTGACTCGAAACTAGAAATGTCGCTACGGCGACTGGTGTATGCCTCCGCCATAATGCATGGTTCTCCTAATAGGTCTATAGTACAATGTCTTGACAATGTGTGATGACAGTTTCACACAATTGGCAAAATATTAAAATGACAGGTTTGCCACAAATGTGCTGAATGTTCACTTTCGTAGAACTAGGTTCAATTGGATGAATGATTAAAACGTCAGAGTGCAGGTATTTGGGGGAACTGATGATTTTTACTTGACTTTTGACCCTTTCATAAGTTTATGCATTGAGTAATTTTCAAGGTATTGAGAAAAAGTATAATTTCAGTATCAAGGTAAAATAGTATTATCTAAACCTGGCCTTTGACCTTTGACCTCACAGTTCCAAAGAGAATCACTGTTAGGTAGAACATGCATAAATATGTAAGTTTCATGATAATACCTTGAGTTACTTTTGAGATATGGAGGAAGAAGTGCAATTTAGCACTTTCACTTGACCTTTGACCTTTTGGCAAGAAACTTCCCACAGAATATATATTGGGTTATACATGCATACATCAAGTTTAAAAAAATCCTTCAGGCATTGCATAAATATAAGGAAAGTAGTGATATTTTGAGGAGTTGACCTTGACCTTTGACCCCCTGACCTTTGACCCATGACCCCCAACTTCCCTAGATAATCACTGCCCATCGGTACATGCATATATACTAAGTTCCATGAAGATACCTTGAACCATTTGCGAGATATGGAGAAAAACATGAAATTTCAACTTTTTTTTCCACAAAATAAACTGTGACCTTTGACCTTTGACCTCGTGACCCTAAAATCCAAACAAAGTATCATCCCCCCAGGATATACCCTCTTACCAAGTTTGATGCAAAACCACCACACGGTTCTTGAGATATCGACAAACACAAAATGGGACGGACGTATGGACGGACGTACGGACGGATGGACGAGGCGAAAACACAATGCCTCCGGCCACTTCGTTGGCGGAGGCATAAAAAAAAAAATATTATTTGCTAAATCCATGCTGGCCTTTCACTTGAAGACTTTAATATCAAACATTGGGGGTTATGTTAAGAACATATGTAGTGCTGCTTGTACAGGTACACAAAATACTGTACTTTGTATAACTTACTGTATGACATCACATTTTTCAATACAGCTTCACATGTGTTTGTCTTGTTATACTTACATGACAAATATTGGCACATTCTATTGTCACACTAAAATCATAGACAATAATTTTAAAAATTCAACCAAAAGATAAGATTTTGAGGTTATGTGAAAGACGATATGAGAATATTATATTTAACTGTATACAAGTGTTAAGTTTGATCGGCCCCGACAGGGCCAGCATGACTTGAAGGACTTGAACATGAACAAAGCAAGACTAGGAATTCAAGTCCACTTACAAAGTCTGATAAAAAAAGAGTATATGTATCTTACTAATACAACAGTGACACTTCGATCGAAATAAGATTAAATCATATAGGCAAGTTATGAAATTGTGAAGTTTTGCTCATTTCTGCAGAACAGTTATCATATAGTTGATATGAATACTCAAATGAGTGAGCTGATGTCACCACCTCACACTATCTAGAATCAATGGAAAACCATTGATTGTGTGTTAAAAAACAAAAAAAGACAAAATTAAATGTTTCTACTAACAAAGTGTAAAACATGATGTTATTTCTGGTTGAAAAACTTCAGAATGAATAGTTAGTACATTTGTATATATCAGGACTGGGGTGTAATTGCATTTGAATAAAAAACTGGAAATTTCCAACTTTCAAGTAGAAACTATATGGCAAGTTGTGAGAGGATGACATCATCACTTCACTATCTGCGAATTCACATTGATTGTTCAAGAACTGTTTCCTCAAAAATTAGCAATACTTAAAAATGTTATAACTTCCCTTTTTTATCCAATTTTGATTGAATTTCCACTGTTGTACTGAGGAAAGTTTATTTATATCTTTTTTAATCAACTTCCAACGGCATTGGAATTCCCCTTTAAAGGCTGTTTCAAGTTTGGGTAAGCCATGGGGAAAGTTTGCATTTTTGTTTCCTCTTTTTGTTTTCTTTCTGGTAGTCAGTTGAAACAAAACATGATACAACTTACAGCTGAAGAAGAACATGCATAAATAGGGGAAAATGTCTTAAAAACAAAAATATGATAGTACATTCCTGAATCAATATGCAAACAAATATCTTTTAAACAATAAATTCCATGCCCTGTATTTTTCCAATGAAAATGAAACTCACAGTACTGATCTGAACTGCCAACTTTTAATTGTGATTTCCCTGTACCTCCTAATGAGTTCCTGTCAGCATATAACACTGAACCAATACCATTGGAAAAAGAGTTCTTGCAATTTCCATATATGCATATTTGACAATGACAGTGGCATTAGAGGGGCTGTACAGTACCGGTTGAGGTGAGGATTACGGTTTATAACATTTTTTAGTGAGATAATGAGAAACCTCTAATAAAATATGAAAAAGTATGTAATTTCAAGAAGGATTCAATGTTTATTTGATTAAAATTGGCCTTGAAATGGCTGATATAAAAGAAAAAGCGATCCTTATAAAATTGACTGGTTACGACTTTTATTAAGATCTCTTTGTTTTCCCTTGTTTTTATATATCTCAGTCATTTCAAAACCGATTTTCATCATATATACTTTTGATTCCCCTGAGAATTGTATGCTCCTTTACATTTCATACGGTGGTTACTAGATATCTTGCAAAATGTTGGAAGTTGAATCCTAATCTCAACCAGTACTGTACAGTCCCTTTAATGTCGGGAATACCATTATCTTCATCATTAAAAAGGAAGTCAAACCCAAAAATAAACTTCACAAGAAAGAGAAAAATATTCCCTACAGAATGATACAAAAATGACTAAAATTGGATGAGAAATGAGGAAGATATGACATTTTGAAAATTCACATTTTTTTCTGAAAACATTTCTTGACCAGTCCTTATGAATATTCAAATCAGCAAAGTTGACGAAGTCATAATCTCACAATTCCTTAATCATTTCGTACACAGAAATGACAAAAATCTCAAATTTCAGCTGTATAAATATAGAAATCGTCTTAAAACCACCAAAAATAAAAAAGAAAAAATATTGACTCTGATATATCTTGGTATGGAAACATGCTTTTACTTGTACAGTACTCTCCGCATAATCGGGTAGGCTCGGGCAGAGCGTTTCTTACCCGATTAAGCGGAGTACACGATTAACAGAAGAACACGTCTCATTCAAAATTGACACACACAATGTGTATTTACATGCATTGTACACTGCATCAAACACCTACACTCTATGCTTAACACGCGTGCTTGCACGGCACATAACATACCTTACACTTGCTCAGTCACGAGCAGTAATTGAGTAACTGAGTATCACAAGTTCACCTTCCATGCATTCTTGCAGACTCTTACCTGAGAACATTGGAAACTTGGGGTGGGGGGAAGCTTTGAGAGCTGGGGGCATGGTGTCCATTTGCATATTCCATCACACTGGTAAATAAACCTGCCAAGTACACTGTACTTAATAGAAAGTTGGACTACTGTATGGAGTTTGGGGAAAAAAATTAAAGCTCTATCACTTCTGATTCAAGAGAAGAATATCATTAAATATTCCTTAATAAGTTTGGGCCCCCAAGGAAACATGGTGCCCATTCAAACACTTTGAGATCCTATCCCCCTAGGAATGCTAGAGTGTACATGCCAAGTTCTGTAAAAAGTGTTTTCAGCAAGAAGATGAAAATGTGCAGTTTACACCCGCATTTGGATCCCCCCCCCCCCCGACTCCAAGGGGGGGGGGGGGGGGGGGGGCAGCCATGGATCTGCAATGAACAAACTTGGAACTGCAGTCATCAATGTAGAAACTTGTGGTATTAACTTTGCTTTATCAGTACTATTTCTAGAGAACAAGATTTGTATTATTTTCCTTAATGTGTGTGTGGGGAATGGGCCCCCTAGGGGTTCTAAGGGAAGCATGGCGTCCAGTTGAACCAATTGAGATCTTAACCTCCTGGCATGCTACCTGCCAAATTGGTGAATATTCATCACGGGGCTTTCAAACTTGAAACAACAGTCATTAATATACCGATATCATTGTATCAACTAAGCTCAATCACTTCTGGTTCTAGAGAAATAAAGATTCTTTACTGGGTGTGCTTGGGCACCCAGCGCCCCCCTGGGTGGGGCATGGTACCCATTTGAAGGAATTGAGACCCTATCCCCCTAGGGATGCTACCTGCCACGTTTGGTAAAAATTCATCACAGGTTTTAAAGAAGAAGATGAAAATGTACAATTTTGGCTCTATTATGACCCATCCCCACCCCCTCTCCTGGCTCCCAAGGGGGCACCCCTGATTCCACCATGAACAAACTAGAAACTACAGTCATCAATGTATTAACTCATAGTAGTATCAACTTAGCTCTATCACTTCTGGTTCTAGAGAGACAAGGAGGTTTTTGAAGATTCTATAATTGTTTTTTGTTTTTTTTTTGGTGGGGGAGGGGGGTTCGTGCCCCCCCCCCCCCCAAATGGAGCCCCCAGGTGGGTCATGGTGCCCATTTGAACAAATTGAGATCCTATCCCCCTGGGGATGATACCTGCCAAGTTTGGTGAAAATCAGCCATGGGATTCTCAAGAAGAGAAGATGAAAATGTAAAAAGTTTATGCACAACGGACGAAGAGTGATCACAATTAGCTCATTTGAGCCTTCGGCTCAGGTGAGCTAATGAAACCCAAGTGGAAATGCAAATATAAGTGTATGGAAGATTTGTACATGACTCCACCATAATCTTATTTCCATCATGCAAATTTGACATTACATCAATAGATGGAATATATCATAGACATTACAAAACCTGTATGAATTTTTATGCCACTGAATGTTATTAAAAAACTAGAAATGTCGCTATGGCGACTGATGCCTCCGCCATAATGCATGATTCTCCAAATAGGTGTATAGTACAATGTCTTCACAATGTGTGATGACAGTTTCACATAATTGGCAAAATATTGAAATGACAGGTTTGTCAGAAATATCTTGAATGTTCACTTTCCTTGAACTGGGTTTGCTATGATTGTCTAAGAGTGCAGGTACACATATTTAGGGAATTGAGAATTTTTACTTGACTTCTGACGGACCCTTTTATAAGTTTATGCATTGAGTAATTTCCAAGGTATGAAGAAAGAGTGTAATTACAGTCAAAATAGATTTGGGGGGCATTGAAACCTGGCCTTTGACCCTTAACCTTTGACCTTTGACCTTCTGGCTGGAAATTTCCCGGAGAATCTCCATTAAGTAATGCATGTATATATTAAGTTTTTAAACTAATAATGCAAGCATTGCATATACTAGTATATGAGGGAAATAGTAAAATTTTGAGGAGTTGACCTTGACCATTGACCCCTGACTATTGACCCATGACCCCTAAATTCCCTAGATAATCCCTGCCAGTCAGTACATGCGTATGTACCAAGTTCCATGAAGATACATTGAACCATTTGCGAGAAAAGTAATATTGCAACATTTTCACCTAACCTTTGACCTTTTGACCTTTGACCTTATGACATGAAACTCTCTCTGGAGAATCTTTATGCAGTAGTACATGTCTACACTAAGTTTCAAGAAAATACCTTTGGGCATTGCATAGATATGGGGGAAATAGCAACATTGTTAGCATTTGACCTTGACCTTTTGACCTTTGACCTCTTGCCAATGTCTCTAAAATCTACTTAACTAATTGTCCCATCATACATCATCCTTGGACCAAGTTTGGTGAAAGCTGCTTCATCCAGTTTTGAGTTATCACATAGAGATAAATTTTAGGATTTGACCTTGATCTTTGACCTCTGTCCAATTTCACTAAAAAACTAATCAAGTAATTGCCCTATCATACATCATCCTCCGACAAAGTTTGGTGAAATTTGCTTGATCCAGTCTTGAGTTATCGCGTAAACGGATACAATTTCATGATTTGACCTTGACCTTTGACCTTTGGCCGATTTCACCCAAAATCTAATCAAATAATTGCCCCATCATACTTTATACTTGAACCAAGTTTGGTAAAATTCCAGTCAATATTACTCAAGTTATCGCGTAAACGAACGCGGACGGACGTACGGACGGACGGACAACCCGAAAACATAATGCCTCCGGCACCACTTCGTGGCGGAGGCATAAAAAATACAGAAATACACTATGACCCTGTTTACAGTGAGGGGCTGGGCCGCGGCTCGACTGCGGCCGAGCCCGCCTTCATTTCAGTGTAAACGCGCAAAAGGCCAAATGCGGGGCCAAAATTGGCCGTGCATTTGGCCACGCTCTGGAGGTGGCCGAGCCCGGCCTTTTCTCAGTGTAAACGCAAACTGGGCCAAATGCGCAGCCAATTTTAGTCTGGCTTCCAGACCCTCTGCTTGTACTATTTCGCTATTCAGGATATTAACCCCCTTAACGTCGAAAACTAGTATAGCTTACGGTGGTTTTGTCCTGAAAAGGATTTTTTCCTTCGGCAAAGGCCTTTGCCTGAACGGCGACTTCGTTTGCCACGGAATCCAGTTGGCAAAGGGTCTGAAAACCAGACTATACCAAATTGCATTTGTTTACAAGCAGAGCGCACTACAACAAAATATTGAAAGGTTTGAATTAAAAGCACGGCCGAGCCCGGCAGTGTAAACGGACAAAATTGAAGGGCTCGGCCCCGCAATTGAGGCTGGACTCGGCCGCAGCTCGGCCCAGCCCCGCACTGTAAACGGGGTCTTGATGCATGTTGGAAAGGGGGTGGATTTGTATAATACATCTAACATGTATACATGTGTGAGTGTGTGCAGCAATGTCAAGATGTAGCTCCATGAATGATTCAAGCCGCACTGCTCTGGTGTAGAGCAGAATTCAGGAACATATAGCTGATCAGTCCCCTCTCTTCATACAAACTGTAAATGTTTATTAAAGATCAGCAGCAATTTAACAATCTTAAGGCAAAATTTTCTTTATGACATTCTGAACTAACAATAATTCAAATTCTATAAACATAGCAAATCATAACATTGTGTTTGTAAAGCAATGCTGGAATAGAAACTTTTAGAACTTGGAAGCAAAGTTGAAATTTGATCTTGAGTGAAAGATGAGAAAATTTAAGAACCTCTCATGTATTATCAAATCAAAGGGGCCGTCAGAGGCGGCAGACCCACTCCGTAGCGGCGCTATAGAGTAGTTGCAATACTATACTATGGGGTCAAAGGTACAAGGTCACACAGAATTTGCAGGGGTCAATTGATCATCACCAAAATGTAATAGATTCTTCCCTGTCACTATCCGAACATTCACTTCCATCAAAACACTCTACAATGAAAAAGAGTGCCAAGCGGTGGTCTTGACATATACATCTGTAGGTGCTGTGTCCAAATTTCACCAAAGACTTCAAATTTCGCCTAGTGAGATAGTGCACTACTAGCCCAACCAGACGCCGTGCCACGCACGACACTTGTGTACAGTGACAGGACTGTGTATAGTTAGTGCATGAAGAAATGGCAGCGTAAGCACTGCAGTGTGACTGGGACCAAGCAAAATTTTTCCATGATTGAGGAATGTTCCTCCAATGAAAAAAAGAATCAATATTAACATGAAAAATCACCAAATACAGGCCATTTTATGACGGAAAGCAAACTTTCACAAAATTTTCACAAATTCAGAAGGACTAGTCCCTCCAATAAACGTAAATTTCGGAAGTAAAAAAACAGGAAAATGTTCGGAGTGGTCACCCCATGGGGTCAAAAATACAAGGTCACATGTTTGCAGGGGTCAAACAATTATCACCAAAATCTAACAGATTCTTTCCTGTCACTATCCAAACATTCCCTGAACATTTGGAGCAAATCCGTTCATCCGTTCTCTTGTTATCTTGTACACAAACAAAGAAACAAACACATACGGAACCCTTTACATAACCCCCTGCTGATTTTCATCGGGCATCGGTAATTAGTAAAGATTCTCAACATACACTATTCGGGGGATCAGAAAAAATCCCCACAACAATTTGGGAGCTTAATTGCAGTGTCAACAACTTAAAGGATAACTATAGGCAGGTTTTAATCTCATTAACAACTCTAGGGTTATTTCAGAAAATTCATCATTTAAATCTTCCAAAGACATGCTTTAATGTCTAATCAAATCACAGGACAGAAGATATAAAAGTCAAAGAAGATACTCCTGATTATACCTCTTGTATAAGAAGGCCGAACACATCTATGTGTTGGTACAGCTTCTAGAGGGCTTTTTAGGTGATCCGAGTATCCTCTCGGATCACCTTCTGTATCTGTACGGATTCTTTGTTCTTCTTCTTTCTTTCTGGACAAAAGTTGTGTTTCGATTAGCTCAGAAAGTGCTCTTCCTATCAATTTCAAACTTATACCATATATGTATCGTGTCCCAAAGACGACAGATCAAGTAAAATCATTGTGATCAGTCGACCGTGACGTCACTATGACGTCATTACATGAAAACACATTTTCATTCATATCTCATTAATGGAATGGAATTTTTCAATAATATTTACGTCACATATATTTCAAGTCAAGCGAATTCTACACATATTCTCAAAATTCATATATACCCTTAAAACGTGCGCGTACGCGCGCGTTGAAATATTTGTATGCTCCAATCGAGCTCAAAATTTTTTTGCACACGTTTCAGACCATTTGGAGCATTTTTTGAAAAATTGAAAAATTTGGACGGACGCGTACGCGCGCGTGTACATATATACGCACGCACAGCTCATATGCAATAGAAATTTCCCGTTTTTACACTTTGATCGGATGTCTGAAATGTCAAGGAATATTTCTACCAAGTTTCAAGTCAATCCGACTCAATATGACGTCATACGGGCCTGTCAAAGTTGAAATTCCGTGCGCGCGTCAATGGCGATACAGAGTGCAACTATGCCAAAAAAACCGCCAATTTTAACTCCGATTTTACTCGTCAGGATGGACGGTGACTCCCCATTTTCTTTACATATTTTGAAAGCTGATGAGTTGTACATGTCATTTCATGGGGTGGCAATGCTGGCAAAATGATTAAAAGATATCAAATTTCTTAATAAAGTAAAAAAAGTAAATTTTCAAAATGACGTCATCAAATTTCAAGTTTATTCGAGCATATCTCACTAATCCTTTGTCAATTTTCACCCAGATTTCAGTATGTTGTAGCTTATTAAATGCTCTTTCATTAATGTAATAACAATATTTTGATTAGATGACGGCATCACCTCGTAAAAATAGATTGAAAGTAATCTTGTCAAATTTGACCAGTTTACGTGTTATCTCTATGGGAGTGCAGTTTTTCTGGAAATGAAATTTGACATGACTATCTTTATCGAGCACTAGCTCACTTATGCTTCGGTGAATTGCTCCCAGATTTTAATATGTTGTAGCTGAGACTTTGTGCTTTCGTAAATGTGCCCTTTGTTTTTTCACACGATGTCTGCATCACGTCAAAAAACTTGGTTGAAATTAAAGTTTATCTTCGATGTATTGAAATATTTCTTTCTTTCTGCAACTTTCCGTGCAATAACTCAAGAAAAACATATTCTATCACCCCCATATTTTGCACATGTTTAGTTCATGTCACGTACATTATTTGATAAAATAACAATTACTTGATCAGACGCCATCTTGGGTATGTAAATTAGGGTCAAAGGTCATAAATGTTTTATGCTGTATCTTGGTGAATACATGTCCTATCTTTCCCATATTTTGCACACGCAAAGATCATGTTACAAGAATCATTTCACAAAATAACCACTCTTTGCTCACATGCCATCTTGTCTGTGCAAAGTGGGGTCAAAAGGTCATATGTACTTCTTTCTGTTTCTTCGTTATGACGTGTTATCTCTATGGGAGGGAATTTTTTAGATGTGAAAATTGACATGACTCTCTTTATCGAGCACTATCTTACTTATGCTTTGGTGAATTTCTCTCAGATTTTAATATGTTGTAGCTGAGACTTTGCAGTATCAGGACTCGAATCATTGATTGAAAAAAATCGGATCACCTTAATTTGTCAGTGATGACAAATTACAATCTCTAGTTCTTCTTATTTCTCCCCAAAAGTTGTGCATCGATTAGCTCAGAAAGTCCTCTTCCTATCAATTTCAAACTTATACCATATATGTATCGTCTCCCAAAGACGGCAATCGAACTAAAATCAAAGTGATCAGTCGACCGTGACGTCACTATGACGTCATTATATGAAAACACATTCTCAATCATATCTCATTAATGGAATAGAATTTTTCAATGAAATTTACGTCACATATATTTCAAGTCAAGCGCATTCTACTCATATTCTCAAAATTCATCTATACCTTAAAACGTGCGCGTACGCGTGCGTTGAAATATTTGTATGCTCAAATCGAGCTCAAATTTTTTTTGCACACGTTTCAGACCATTTAGAGCATTTTTTGAAAAATTGAAAAAAATTTACGGACGCGTACGCGCGCGTGCATATACGCACGCACAGCTCATATGCAATAGAAATTTCCCGTTTTTTCACACTTATCGCCTGCCTGAAATGTCAGGGAATACGTCTACCAAGTTTCAAGTCAATCCGACTCAATATGACGTCATACAGGCCCGTCAAAGTTGAAATTCCACGCGCGCGTCAATGGCGATATACAGTGCAACAATGCCAAAAAACCGCCAATTTTAAATCCGATTTTACTCGTCAGGATGAACGGTGACGTCCCATTTTCTTTACATATTCTGAAAGCTGATGAGTTGTACATGTCATTTCATGGGTTGACGATGCTGGATAATTGATCAAAAGATATCAAATTTCTTAATAAAATAAAAAGAGTAAATTTTCAAAATGACGTCATCAAATTACAAGTTCACTCGAGCGTATCTCACTTACTCTTTGCCCATTTTGACCCAGATTTCAGTATGTTGTAGCTTACTAAATGCTCTTTCATTAATATAATAACAGCATTTTGATTGGATGACGGCATCACCTCGTAAAAATGGATTCAAAGTAATCTTGTCAAATTTGACCAGTTTACGTGTTATCTCTATGGGAGTGCAATTTTTATGGAAATGAAAATTGACATGACTATCTTTATCGAGCACTAGCTCACTTATGCTTCGGTGAATTTCTCCCAAATTTTAATATGTTGTAGCTGAGACTTTGGGCTATCGATAATGTGCCCTTCATTTTTCCATACGACGTCGGCATCACGTCAAAAAATTTGGTTAAAATTAAAGCTTACCTTCGATGTATTGAGATATTACTTCCTTTCTGCAACTTTCTTTGCAGTAACTCAAGAAAGACAGCCCCTATCACCCCCATATTTTGCACATGTTTAGTTCATGTTACGTACATTATTTCATAAAATAACAACTACTTGATCGGACACCATCTTGGGTATGTAAATTAGGGTCAAAGGTCATAAATATTTCATCCTGTATCTTGGTGAATACTTGCCCTATCTTTCCCATATTTTGCACACGTAAAGACCATGTTACAAGGATCATTTCACAAAATAACCACTTTTTGCTCAGATGCCATCTTGTCTGTGCAAAGTCGGGTCAAAGGTCATATGTACCTTTTTTCTGTATCTTCGTTATGACGTGTTATCTCTATGGAAGGGAATTTTTCTAGATGTAAAAGTTGACATGATTGTCTTTATCGAGCACTAGCTCACTTACCCTTCGGTGAATTTCTCCCAGATTTTAATATGTTGCAGCTGAGACTTTGCGCTATCAGAAATGTGCATTTGTTTTTTCATACGATGTCTGGATCATGCCAAAAAACTTGGTTGAAATTAAAGCTTATCCTCGATGTATTGAGATATTTCTTTCTTTCTGCAACTTTCTTTGTAATAACTCAAGAAAAACAGCCTCTATCACCCCCATATTTTGCACATGTTTAGTTCATGTCACGTACATCATGTCATAAAATAACCACTACTTGATCATATGGGTATGTAAATTAGGGTCAAAGGTCATAAGTGTTTCATCCTGTATCTTGGTGAATACTTGTTCTATCTTTCCCATATTTTGCACACGCAAAGACCATGTTACAAGAATCATTTCACAAAATAACCACTTTTTGCTCAGATGCCATCTTTGGTGTGCAAAATGGGGTCAAAGGTCAAATATACTTCATTCTGTATCTTCGTTAGTGCATACGGAATTCGGTACCAAAGATGGCAGGTCTGACTCCCTTTTCTAAATGAGACTCCAAACATCACATGGCCAATGTCCCCTCAACACAGATGAAACCTGTATGGTCATGCCTATTGGGATCAGGACTCAAATCATTGATTTCCCAATAGATCGGATCACCTAATTTGTCAGTGTTGACAAATTCCGAGTCTAGTTACACTTGTGTTTCTTAACCCCGGACTTTCTCTGACCCAGGACTATCGTTAGTCCCGTACCAATTTTTTCAGCTTTTTACACTCGCTAATTAGTCCCGTACTATCTCTTGTCCGGGGCTAAGGAGAAAACTGACCTTTTTACACTCGTATTTCTTAGCCCCGGACTTTCCAAACCACATGAATATTCATAATTACGCTGTGTACTGTACACGTACACGCACGCACCGGCAGCACTTGATTACCTCGTTTCTGATTGGTCAGTGAGGGTCGGACTTCGTCTCCGTCGCTTAGCCCAGGATTATTTTTTCGTTCTGTTTACACTCACTTGTTTGGCACCGCAATTGCGGTGCTAACCCCTGCTATTTTGCAGGGCCAGATAGTACCGTACTATCGGTGGGGCTAGCCCACTTTGGCAAAAACGAGTGTAAACAGAAAGTAGGCTAAGGATAGTCCCGTACCAACGGTGGGGCTAAGGCCCCCCCTTAGCCCCACCGTTGGTCCGGGGCTAAGCAAAAATTTACATTGTGTAAAAAGCCCTTAGCTCACAGGAATCTTGCTTTTCCAGTCATGTCAGCTTCTGCTCTTTCACATACAGCTGAAAAATCTATAAAATCTATATCTGTAACTCTCAAGACAAGGGTAGATGGTTTTTCCTTGCAACTGACAATGTTAACACTAATGGCCATACAATTTGAAGGAGCTTTAAAGCAGAACAAACAAGGTGGAGCAGAGAGAATAATCTGTGAGGTGGGCAGGTAGGACAGCCAAACTTGCAGACAATTGTTGTAGGTGCAAAGTCCAGACAAGGACCATATTGCAACTACACATACTACATGTTAATAGCTAACTTCACTGCAAAGCATATCTTTGTTGTACAGCTTTGAAATACTTCATCTTCAGTTGGTCCTGTCCATAGCAGTGTACACAATAAGTGGACGGGAGATACAAAATTCAATTCGCATATTGGATACCTTTTCATGTGTCAGCACAGTGCATGATAACAACATTTTGAATACATCCCTTAATCACATAGTATGACAAGATCTGTGACACAGATACAGCAGTTTACTGGAATCTACACTACAGGGCTGCCAACATTGGAAACTACTTGAGAGTGAGACTCCCACAGACCAATGCTATAATTTCGGAGTCAAAATGAGTGAGATCAATAGAAATGCATGCAAATGAAATAAAGTTTTAGAGTGAGAAAGGACCAAAATGAGTGAGTCTCACTCTCAATGAGTGAGAGTTGGCAGCCCTGACACTACCATGGGTGTCATTTTGATGTACAATGTAGCTGTATTAACAGATCGGTCCTCTTTCTTTGTATCGTGGATGTAGCAGAGTGTCATGCTCAAATTCAAATGAAGTTCCCCTGCTTGGCTCAGCTTTTATGCTCCCTCCCACACAGCGCTTACAGCTGTGCATGTCAGACCTTAGTTGAAAGCACGCTGCCACCTGCACTAGGCCCATGAACCACCATATATGCCAGGACTGATACGGCTGAATGCAACAAAACAGCTACAGTGCCATGTGCTTGCCATGAGAAACCTGACAAAATGCGCAGCAACCATCAAGCAACCATGACAAAACGGGCACTAAATACGTCGGATCATGATAAAATTTGAAAGAATCATGAGATGCCATGGAATATGCTCCCCTTCCAACAACAAACTGCCTCCAAGTTTTGTTGCAGCCCGTAACACACTGTCACGTTTGGTTGCATTCATCCAGTTTTCCAGTGGTCTATGTCGTGTCTCATCTGCACCGTGACTGATGTGGCAAATCTTTAGAGAGCTTAGAAATCAGAGCAATCATGGCCTGTCACGTTTGCCCATCCTGTGTCCCCCCTTCCCCATTTCATTCATTGCTACCCTTTTCTTTGGTTTGCATTGAACACAAAAACATTTAAAAACCATTTCACAATTAGACTGATTTTAACAATCGTACAGCCAATGGTTGTCATTGTGAAGCTGCAATGTGCTGGTCACATATATGATAGTGACACCAGGTCATGTTTGTGTTTTCTATTATAAAGAATCCCTCTGAGTCAAAAATGCTTTTTGCTGAGGGATTTTCACTTCTATTAAAAAGAGAGAAACTCCCAACATATAAGAAACTGATCACAGAAAATCACTTGTAAGTCAGGGCTTGATAAATCACTTGTAATCATTTGAATACCGTAAAGTTCCGTGTATAAGACGCACCCCTACTTTCGGACCTAAAATTAAAAAAAAACAAAACATGAAAATTTCCACGCAAATATTGCATGTGTCATACATATCATTTCAGCTCAACATTTCCCTAGAATGCAGCATGTATTTGCTCTATTTTTTGTTTTCTTTTATACTTTCTTTTAACGGTATTCATTGGACATCGGCAAAATATGGAAGACGCAAAATGCGAGACTTGTCCCGGTACTCACTTGCTATTGTTTCGCCTTTCAATCGTGGTACATGTGTCATGCATATCGTACTCATGAGTGTACAGTACGATCTTTGCTGTCATACATAGCAGAGGGTGTCTCGCATATTGACGCATGTCAGACTGGAAGGTTCATTACGAAAAATAAGAAAAACATCAACAAGTGTAGCAGAGGGATCATACGGCGAGACGTACGGTGCGCACGGTAATTACACTGACTGTTGTTTAGCCCGGAGGGATTACCAGTAACATGTGTGTCTCTTGTACCATGCTTGTATGCACAGTGCTAGCCTTTTGCAAAAGGCAGCTCACTATAATTTCAGCACACGCACACAGAGAGCAATGGACTTGCACACACAGCGCGCAACGGGCAAGCGCGCTCCAATCCGATCGCTGTGTGCACGCAAGTCCATTGCAAGAGCCTCTCTGCAGCTGCTGCCTTTGCAAAAAGCTTGCTAGCTAGCTAGCTAGCTACAGTGTAGCTCTATGCTATCCTAGCTGGCTTCATGAAATGAAGAGCAAACGAACGACATGGGCATGCTTCACACATCATTCATATTTACGGTGACGTAG
This sequence comes from Diadema setosum, assembly GCF_964275005.1. Lineage (NCBI taxonomy): Eukaryota > Metazoa > Echinodermata > Echinoidea > Diadematoida > Diadematidae > Diadema > Diadema setosum. The sequence continues at coordinate 33,276,576 of NC_092685.1, read as the reverse complement.
TGTCGATCCTACTCCGTATTTTACAGCTTTTGTCTATGGCCATATTGATACTAGTATATACATTGATAAGTTTTACGTTATCGGTAATTTAGTAATGATATCTGTACATCGCGTATTCCAGCTACTAGGTTGGCTGTTGGTAGCTTGGTAGACTGACATCGGTAGCATACAGCAGTGCTGTAGTGTTACAGCTGTTGTCTATGGCCAGATTGATACATCGTTACTGCACAAGGCTGATGTAAGTTTATCTCGTATTTGCAGCTTTTGTGTGTGTCCAGATTGAAAGATCGCTCATTTATCCGTAGGTTTTAGTGATTGCTTACCTTCCAAACGTCGATGGGCATATATGGCCCCAAGTTGGCCTTATAAAATTGGGTGTACATGACAGATTTTTTTCCGTGATTCGACTGTACCCGTGTATACGACGCACCCCCAATTTTCAATGTTTTCCGATGAAAAAATAGTGCGTCTTATACACGGAACTTTACGGTAAACAGCACATTCATTCCCACGCTTAAACATACTGGAGTAATGTGTTGTATTGCAACACACGTTGGAAAGTTCCTGCCATGAAATTAAAGTGTGTTGCATCACTAAACGGTTATCTTTGGGCTTCTGTATAGCTGACTTTGTGGATTTGTGTTGGGGGGGGGGGGGGAAGGGTGACATCAAAACATTTTGCTTGTCAAATTAGGGCAAGCATTACATTTTCCCATTGTTCTAAAACACCTCCCCGACTTTGATTTGCTATGTGATAATCATACATATCATTCTTACATGTGTACACTGTTCACAAGCTATTTAATGCACGCCTACACAGGATTAAATTCAGCCACTTACCGGTATACCCTTATTCCACAGAGATTTTTTCTTATCGGTCACTTGTCAGAAGGCAGGTTTGTTGCTTCTGGCCAAAATTTGACAATGGAGTCAAAAGGGGCCCGAGCTTTCAATCCTAGCAGAATCTTTGTCCGAGGTGAAATGACAAACTAATTGGGAAAGCAATCACACACATGGACTACAAGGACAACAAGCGCAGTCAGGGGAGGGCTAGGGACAAATCTTGAACAAAGAAAACATAAGGGGTTGATTAGAAGTCAAAGGCAGGGAGCCCAACAGGTAAGGGAGGGAGATTCAAAGCAATGTTGCTTCCTTATTCATCTTTGTCCGTCATGGGTTGCCCCTTATCCTTGAGATCATCATTGACCCATTCTGCCTTTTATCTCTGTCTGTATCTACCTTTGTCTGTTAAAGGTACTAGCCCACATTTGCAAACCCACGAAAATCAAAACTGCATAAAACAGGTCCAATATGACTTCAAGTACAAGTTATAACAGTAACATACCTCACCTGTCGCTCTTTGTCTATACCATTCGATAAAAGAGAGAAAATCATCGTTTTAAAATCAATTTTCAAACCGGGTCAACCCGACCCAAAATCGAATTACAAGCGCGGGCTATAGCTACGTACATTGTACATGTAACACGTATGTGGACCGGAGCTAGCGAGCGTTATACGCATGCATACGGATTACGGTGCATTTTCATTTATTTTTATGAAAGTAATGGACTAATTGGAACGAAATTTTGCACAGGTGTTACTGCAATCATACCCAAACTCCATGCTAACTATGAGACCAATTGCTGCAGGTTTACAAATGTGGGCTAATACCTTTAACCCCCTTGCTTTGTAGATTGGCTCCCACTATCGGATAAGCAGTTTCAGCAGCTTGTTTTGCTACCTGACAAAGGAAAAAACAGAGAGCTACTCAAAGAATGAGAGAAACTTACCACTTTGCCTGGCCTTGCCCATGTGCTAACAAAGCCCTCTTGGCAGGCTGTCACAATACAGTCCTCTCTAAAAAGTAGGGATGTCAATCTCTCATGTGCAATCTTTTTGGCCACTACAGGTTCTAATGTGAGCACCTCATCCAGCCTTGGGCACAGATGGGTCCCAATCGCTCTTGAGCCCTCTTCAAAGATCCTCAGGTGCATTTTGTTCAGATGTGAGTGCACACTACTCTTGCTAGACACACTATCCTTCTTGTTTTTCTCCTTGTGCTTGTCGGAAAGAGAGAGAGTGGAGAACTTGGAGAGGGTGCCATCCGGGTGGTTCGAGCTGGCATTGCTGCTGGCTTTGTGTGAGATGTTATTGCAATGTGATGCGGACAGCTGCGTGTTGGTGCGAGTTCTGGCAGGTGGCTGGAACTGCTGGATCATGTCCTCTGTGAGTTCCCATAGGCACAACTGTGTGTCCTGTCCTATTGATCCAAAGCGGTACAGGAGAGGGGGCGGTAGGTCACTGGCACTTCTTATTGAAGTCCTGGAGTAATTGCTAAAGGAGCGATCCCTGTTATTACTCACATCATGATTGTGAGTGCCAAAGTCATCATCACTTCCAAAGTCATGTCCATCACCATTCATCATTCCTGTTGTAAAAGGGTCAAATGTGACAACACTTACCCATGAACTGTGACCTCTCCCCCTTGCTATAACCCTTAGTTCTAGGAATGACCACACTGTCACAAGATCGTCTTCACCTCCCACCACAATATACTTGCCATCTGGGCTCCAACATACACATATTAGGCCACCAAAGTAGCTTTTCATCATCCCATGGAGTTCCATTGTATCATAGTTGAAAACTCGCAGGAATCCATCCTGTGACACACATGCTAAGTAGTTGGCATCAGGTGAGAATGCAAACTCATTGATGGAGCCCTCCCCCACTGCCCACCTGTATATGGGGTTCCTTGGTGTCTTGCTCTTGCATGTGAAGACTGCATAACCCTCACCCTGCTTGATGTGCTGGTAGTGAGGTGGTGTGTTCACAGGTAGCAGTGTCTCATTGTACACATACATAAATCCACTCTGGTGGGATGCAATAAACATGTGTTCTGTTCCAGGAACCCACTTTAGGCACATAACTTTGCTCTTGTCTATTGTCCTCTGCAATAAAAAAAGAAAAAAACGATACAGTAAATTGTTCCAATACAATATAAACATTACTACTGTATCAGTTAGAGCACACATTAAACTAGACCAATAAATCTGTCTCTTGTTTCAGTGACCTCTTGTTAACTGTAAGTCGATAATTCAATACAGTCAGCCCCTCATAACATATGGATATCTTCCATTCACTCTGCTGTGTGGACTGTGCGATCTATCTGCGCACATGTGAGTTCAGAGGTTTGAACGCGACTGCTGCATCTTATAGGGAAGCAGAGTTCTAAGGCCATTTTACCTGATAAAGCATGCAGAATGGTGTAAAAGAGGAATAAATTATGACATTGGTGAGCTTCACTTTTTTGTTGAGTATATAAAGATCAGCATGCCAAGTTCTGTGATCTCTTATAATGAAAAAAGGGAAATTCTATCACATTTCTTATTTGCTGTCATCAGGGAAGCAAGTCCACACAGCAGTGTGAATAGAACACATCTGTCTGTTGAGAGGGGCCGACCGTATTCTCGACCAAAGAGTTAAAGGGAAGGTAAACCCAAAGAGCAATGTGGATTGAGTGAAAGCAGCAACATTAGTAGAACACATCAGTGAAAGTTTGAGAAAAATCGGACAATCGATGCAAAAGTTATGGATTTTTAAAGTTTTGGTGTTGGAACCGCTGGATGAGGAGACTACTAGAGGATATGACGTATGAGTGGACAACAATACAAAGAAAATATAAAGGATATTCAACAAAAATTCACTTTTCTAGAATTATGAAAGAGCAGTGGACCAACCGCTTTCAGAAAGCAGGGGGAATAATTGCTACCCTTAACATATGTCAATATCAAGTTGATGGAATTTGTAATTTTCATGAAAAATGGATTTTTGTAGTATTTTCTTTAGATTTTCTTGATATTGTAGTCCACTCATACGTCATAACCTCTAGTAGTCTCCTCATCCAGCGGTTCCAACACCAAAACTTTAAAAATTCATAACTTTTGCATCGATTGTCCGATATCCTTCAAATTTCACTGATGTGTTCTACTAATGTTGCTGCTTTCACTCAATCCACATTGTTCTTGGGGTTTATCTTCCCTTTAACAAGAGGCCTTCGAATAAAAGGCAGATTTATCGGTCTAGCGTTAAGCACCAACATTTCTACAAACTGCTTAATAAGTGCACATTGGTTAATTCATATACTGTAAAAATTTTTGCAGAGTTGAATTTTTAGCGCATTTCGTGTGAGAAGCTAGCATGAAAATAAAAGTATGCAAATATCTTTGCTTGCCATACTCCAGTGGTGGATGTCTTGATTCCGCGGAATTAAAAACATGAAAGACTCATCTAATACCCCGTTCAGAGTCCCCCTGTCTAGGAGGACCTCTGGGGGACATGCTAGATGAAAACTAGCTATTTTTATACAAACTCAGTGGGTAGTAAGAGAGACCCCCGTTCAGAGTCCCCTTGTTGTCTAGAGTGAGGTCCGCATACATTTCTATGGAAATGAGTGAAGGGTATTTTTTTTTCTGGAGTGCAAGACTCACTCCAGACTTGTGCTAGACGCTTACGCCGTGACCGTTCAGAGTCCCCATCGTCTGGCGTGAACAAAGCACAACCTCGAGGTTGTGCTAGACTTATACCCCGTTCACAGTCCCACTTTGTCTAGCACAACCTCTAGAGGTTGTGCTGTGTTCACACCAGACAATGGAGACTGTGAACGGTCACCGCGTAAATGTCTAGCACAAGTCTGGAGTGAGTCTGGCGTGAATCTAGCGTGAATGTCGTGCTAGACAGCCTAGCACGACTCTAGCACAACCTCTAGTGCTGTGTTCACGCCAGACGAGGGGACTCTGAACAGTCTCTGCACAAACACAGCGTGAACATAGTCTGGTTTTCAGACCCTTTGCCAACTGTACTCCTTTTACAAAATGCACCCTCCGCGGATTTTGTTGCCTCCCTTAAAGGACAAGTCCACCTTCATATACATTAGGATTGAGAGAATGCAGCAATATTAGTAGAACACATCAGTGGAAGTTTGAGGAAAATCGGACAATCCGTTCAAAAGTTATGAATATTTTAAGTATCTGCGAAGTCACTGCTGGATGAGAAGACTACTACAGTGTATGATGTCACATGCGTACAACTATTTAAAGAAAATAAGAAGAGAATTTCACAAAACTTTACTTTTTGAATAAAGTGCACATTTCTTCCGACTTGCTACTGAAGTATGCTAAGGGTAATATTATTCCCCCTGCCTTCTGAAAGAGAGAAGTCGAGTGTTCTTTTGTTATGCGAGAAGAATGGAAATATGCTGAATTTTCTTTATTCTTTCTTTATATCGTTGTACTCATGTGACATCACAAGCTTACTTAGTCTTTTCATCCAGCCGTGACTGAGCAGAAACTTCAAAAATTCATAACTTTTGAACGGATTGTCCGATTTTCCTCAAACTCTCACTGATGTGTTCTACTAATATTGCTGCATTCACTCAACCCACATGTCTATGAAGGTGAACTTGTCCTTTCACCATTTTTGTCTAAGGATAAGGCCCATCAGCTTTACCTGCTACTTCTTTTGTTGTAAGAAGCAGTTAATATTCTGAAAAGAAAATTAGTGTGAGAAAACTGTTTGAAAACCAGACTAGCGTAAACACAGCACACACTTCCAGTGACCAGCACTGTTTGTGGTGGAAAAAAATACTCTTCCACTGATTTCCATAGCAGTGTACATGTATGTGGACCTCACTCTAGACAGCAAGGGGACTCTCTTACCACCCACTGAGTTTGTATTAAAAAATAGCTAGTTTTCATCTAGCATGTCCCCCAGAGGTCCTCCTAGACAGGGGGACTGTGAACGGGGTATCAGTGGGACTCTGAACGGGGTATAACTCAGCCCAGCGCGAAATATTACTCATGCGAAAATATCCACTTTTACATTATTTGACTCTTGTATTTCAAAGACAGTATCTCAGCTAAATACAGAATAGAACTATTTAACTTATTCAAAGCATTAGATTTAGTTAAAGATAATAAAAAGTTTTGGTACCTCAAAAGTTTCCCTGAATTTCCTTGTCTTGGTTTGTGTTTCACGTTAAAGTACGTTGTGTGTGAGAATTACTCGCCCCAAAGTGCTCTCATGTCTTAGTAATCACGCAATAATGGTTTCGTACCAGAGCCGTCGCCGTACAGCGTCGTTAAATATTGTACGAAACCACTGACTGCGACCAGCAGCGTGCAGCCCATTGTACGCATAGCTAACTGCGACCAGCAGCCCCATACGCATAGCGTAATGGGGCTTCGCATTGTAACATTCAGGATCATGACAGAATTAGTATCGCAGGTAAATGTCAATTTAAAATCCCAAAATTTCTTCGATTTGAACACTTACCAATTAAGTTGAAGTATTGAAAACAGGCTTCGAACAACGTTTGGTTCTGCCAATAGTCCCTTTCTTTTCGAATTGATTAGTGAATGTGACTCCGTCGAGAGGACCTTGGGAGAGCTACATACAGCATGGACCGATGCATACACTGACTACTACGGCCAGCGCATGCGCACACAAACATCTTATCCGTTGATTTGGGATTTGAAATTTGTGCGCATGTGATGTGTTCGCATGCACTAGCTGTAGTATTCAGTGTACATGGTGTATGTAGCTCTCCCAAGGTCCTCTCGGCCGAGTCACATTCAGTCATCAATTCGAACAGAAAGGGACTGTAGGCAGAACCAAACGTTGCCCGAAGCCTGTTTTCAATACTTCACCTTAATTGGTAAGTCTTCAAATTGAAGAATTTATGGGATTATAAGTTAACATTTATCCCGCAATACTAAATCTGTCATGATCCTGAATGCTACAATGTGAAGCCCGATTACGCTATGCGTATGGGACTGCTGGTCGCTATGCGTATGGGGCTGCTGGTCGCAGTTAATTGCATGATTACTAAGACATGAGAGCACTTTGGGGCGAGTAAGTCTCACAGTGTTAGTTATATGAAAGGTACTTTAACCTGAAACACAAACTAAGACAAGGAAATGTTTGAGGTACCAAAACTTTTTATTATCTTTAAAAGGGGACTTCCACATCTGTCAGTCTAAACAGAAAGTGTAGAATGTCATAAACACAATGGTGAAAATTTGATCAAAATCACATAAAAATTAGGGAGGTTATGACATTGATAGGTTTTGTTAATTTTTGCAAAACAGTCTTGAATAGGTGATATGAGTCTATGCGAATGACCTCACATTTTTTTTATACCGTGTACAAAAATGAGATGAAAAATCTAATTTTGTGTCAGAAAAGTGTAAAACATACACCTGTACTGTTGAATTGTTATCACCAGTTGAATAACTTCAACATAATGATCAGTCAAATATTCAGTCAAACCTGCCTTAGCGGACACCTGTCTATAGTGGTCACTGAACCCCCCCCCCCCCCCCCCCGAGAGAAAAGCCTTATTAAAGACCCCGTGTATAGCGGCCACCTGTCTAATGCAGCCAGGAATTTTTTTCCCCCGGTATATTTTCACCTGTCTATAGCGGCTACAAACCCGATGGAGCCTTAGCCGAGCCGATAATTCAGCGTGTTTTTCTGCTTAGTAGCTGTGTCATTCATTCATGGGCAACGTTCAGTGATCGCCACTGCTACATTCATCACTCATTCACTCATAATAATGTACTAGTGTTAAGCTTTCTTCATGACAATACATTTTCAATCTCATAAACACCGGCATTGTTCAATGCAGGAAACGCACGTGTGCATACGCACTTACAAGTATACAAGTGTACAGCAATGATACATGAACATGTATGCAACGCACACAAAGTTGGATAACCTGTCTATAGCAGCCACCTGTCTATAACGGCCACTCTTTTCGTTTCCCTTGGGTGGCCGCTATTGACAGGTTTGACTGTATAAGGTTTTGAGACTGGGGCAAAATTTCATTTGAACCCAAAAAAAGATTATTTCAAGATTTTGTGCACAAAGTCGTAAAGTAGCAAGTTGTAAGGCGATAACATCAACTCATTCATTTGCATATCCAGACTGACTACACGTGAAAATTACTAAATCTTTACAATTTCATAACTTTCTTAATTTCTATTAAATCTTTTATCAAATTTTCAAATTTGTGTTTATGAAATTTTACTCTTTGTAATCAGACTAACTTTAACTAGTTCGGAAATCTTCTTTAAGATTTGAAGCCTATCAACCAACATCCTCTGCCCTGACTAAACCACAAGATTTTGCTGAATGAGATATGATACAATTTCTAATCACTGTACATCAAATAGCCACAAGGTACATATACTACTTAAGATGAAGAAGAACTTACCTCCTCATTATAGATTTTACTGATATCTTTTCGGATTGGGTCGATCAGTTGGACCTGGCCGGCAGAAAAGCCTACAATGACGGACACTCCCTTGGCATTGGCTGTCAGCTGGTTGAAGTCATGACAAGTGGGAAGGGTGCCACCCTTGTACGTTCGCTTGTCCAGTGGCTTGGTCAAGTCTGCTGCCTGGAAGGTGATTGAAAGAAAAAGATTCCTTGCTGTACACTAGGAGATATGTGATAAATGAAAGATTTGCTGCCAAACTAAAGGGATATCATGGCCTTTTACAACAAAAATCATTTGTGAGTAGACTATGAAAACAGTACAATCAAGAAAACAATATCAATCATTGATTTGACAGAGCTAAAGTGTGCATCATTAAGAAACAGACTGATAATAACTGCGTCCGTATTTGTAAGGATTAAATATCATCACAACATGAGTATATATTTGCTTCATTGCCAGGAGACGTTTAGCACAATTAGAGAAGGGACTCCCATTGAGTTAAAATGTACTTTTTGTCTTTTTCTTGAAATGGTGCTGCAGAGGTCTCTCTAAGGCAGAAATTTGGGTCACTGTATAAAAATTGGCATATAGACAACTTCAGAAAATCATTTTGAGTGAAAGACGGTGCATCAAAGTGCAGTCATATGTAGTTTGCAGGAACAAACCCTTGTTGGTCCTAAAGGATCTGTGTGCGCCAAGACTACTACATGCACCACTGCACTGCAGCCGCTGGGAGAAGCTACAACACAGGGCCTATGGGACAGTGCTGGAGTGGTGCATGTAGTAGTCTTGGTGCAGACTCCTTTACAACCAACAAGGGTTTGTGACTGCAAACTAAGTCGTATGTCGAATATTTAGTAATTTTTATAAGTTTTGTTTGGACAGTTGCATATACATGTAAGAGAAATATCTTTGCACAGTATGAGAGTATGAGGCTCTTTGTGGGAAGATACAGCAGCAGAAAAAGTTTAATTTAAGAAATCAATGAAAATATAAGGGACATACATGCTGTAAGTGCACCAAGTCAACAAGCTTACCCCTACATATCTCTGCAATGGGCTGATTTAATCAGCCACACATGTAAATCTGCCATCTAAACATTAAAAGGGACCTCCGGAAGATTTTCAGACTTTTACATTTGAACAACTAGAAATAAATTATACTGAGTACAGAGTTTCAGAACTTATATTGACTGGGATGAGGAATAATAATGTTTTCAAAATTTATAACAAAATGCAATGAACCAGGATGATGACATGGCATGGTGAATTTCTATTTTAGCCATTTCAAAATGTTGCCATAGCACTTTCATGAGATCTTTTACATTAGGACCTGCCAATTTCAGGATTATTCTTCTTTTCTTTGTGTGTATTGATCCCGATACCCATCACTTTCATTTCCATCTATATCAATGGCTGAGACATTATTCTGCACTATATGCAACTTGTGTTCTAATTAGAAAAGAAAACAGTTCAATATGTCCTGCACAATTAAGGATGTAGTTTGCTGTAGTTACAGTCATGTCTATAACAGAAAAGTCTGTGAAGTAGAATAATACTTATTCCGCTTCCACATCGGCTCAATAACAGAACATGGAAGAGGGCAGCAATGCTGTGATTATGTGGTAGATCCTGTCCCTCAACAAAAGACTCTTCCACTTCACTGTACATACAAGAATCCATCAATGTGGATCCTTTTAATTTGAGCGATGAAGTACTAAGCAGACTTTGTTGCGTTTCTTTTTGTGAGGAAACTCCATGCAAAAGAAAACTAGAAATGTCGCTACGGCGACTGGTGTATGCCTCCGCCATAATGCATGGTTCTCCTAATAGATCTATAGTACAATGTCTTGACAATGTGTGATGACAGTTTCACACAATTGGCAAAATATTAAAATGACAGGTTTGCCACAAATGTGCTGAATGTTCACTTTCGTAGAACTAGGTTCAATTGGATGAATGATTAAAACGTCAGAGTGCAGGTATTTGGGGGAGCTGATGATTTTTACTTGACTTTTGACCCTTTTATAAGTTTATGTATTGAGTAATTTTCAAGGTATTGAGAAAAAGTGTAATTTCAGTATCAAATAGTAAAATAGTATTATCTAAATCTGGCCTTTGACCGTTGACATCACAGTTCCAAAGAGAATCACTGTTAGGTAGAACATGCATAAATATGTAAGTTTCATGATAATACCTTGAGTTACTTTTGAGATATGGAGGAAGAAGTGCAATTTAGCACTTTTACTTGACCTTTGACCTTTTGACCTTTTGGCAAGACACTTCCCAGGGAATATATTGGGTTATACATGCATACATCAAGTTAAAAAAAAATCCTTCAGGCATTGCATAAATATAAGGAAAGTAGTGATATTTTGAGGAGTTGACCTTGACCTTTGACCCCCCCCCCGACCTTTGACCCATGACCCCAACTTCCCTGGATAATCACTACCCATCGGTACATGCATATATACTAAGTTCCATGAAGATACCTTGAACCATTTGCGAGATATGGAGAAAAACATGAAATTTCAACCTTTTTTTCACAAAATAACCTGTGACCTTTGACCTTTGACCTCGTGACCCTAAAATCCAAACAAAGTATCATCCCTCCAGGATATACCCTCATACCAAGTTTGATGCAAAACCACCACATGGTTCTTGAGATATCGACAAAAACAAAACGGGACGGACGTACGGACATACGGACGGACGTACAGACAGACAATCGGACAGACGGACGGCCCGAAAACATAATGCCTCCGGCCACTTCGTTGGCGGAGCCATAAAAAAAAGAAAACAAACAAACCAAGAGACCCAGGGATATCACGCTCACCCGAGTATCACAATTCACCTTCCATGCATTCTTGCAGATTAGTACCTGAGAACATTAACTTTGACGCTTAACACCATTTTCGGTGACCTCACGCACAAAAATGGATACAGAGTGTTCAGTCAAATCCGCCCAATAATATATTGTGCATAGTAAGATCATTAAATTCTTCCAAATTACACAAAATGAGCAATATAACTCATCTAACTTGGCTGCAGCAGTCAATCAAAAATAGCAAATTTTATTTAAACTCGGTTGTTCGACCACGCATGGGTTGCTAAGGGAGGCTGTATTTTAGCTACCGTTTGACCTTGGGGCAAAATATTTCAAAATTTTCCGTCAGACACTTGGGAGAACATTTGGTACAAGTTTAAAGAAAATTGAAGAGAACAACATTACAAATTGTCTGAAAATTGGTGAATTGATGTGGATTGACCCATATGTGAAATATTGAAGGACAAAGAAACTGACTCTAAGACAAAATACCCTTCTAGCAGACTATCCTGCATTTAAAGGTGCATGGTCCCGGTGTTTTAGTCAAATGCGTACACGGGCGCACGGCGCAAGTTTCCTATAGAGACCTACGCTATTGACTCCTCTTTAGCGCTTACGCTTTGGCCCACTTTCCCGAGTCCGAAGAAGTCCGATTCACTGTTGTCAGTGGTCAGATAACAGTTCGGCTCATGATTCGGCTGAGGGGGATGACAGCTTTAGTACACTTCTTTTGTGATGTCATAATAACAAGCACATATGCACGCACCCTGGCATTACTACAGACTGCGCGTTGCGCAGAGAAGACAACAAAGGCAACGTTTACTTAGCAACACCTACGCGCTTACTCTTGATGACAGCTCAACTTCGGTAATCTTCGTATCAATGCTAACGGTGATTGGCAGTACAGTGTATCATCAACAGCGCCCTCTACACTACCGGGACTATGCACCTTTAAAGGCCGACTCAGCTCAGATATATTTGAGAATCCCCTTAACGATTATGTATAGCTACATCACTGGTCTCTATGCAAAATGTGTACATACAAGGTCGAAGAATCTCAACTGGAGTCGAACGCTACTGAGCTTTACGCTTTGATACATACTCACTGCCAGGTGCTATTTGTGGTTTTTGATTGTGCCCCTGGTGGGCAGCAAATGATAATCGATTCAATCAGACCATCCATGTTTCCCATGCTATATTGGGTCTTTAACAAATGAAGATATGGGTCCAACAAACTGTCTACTATCTTCACATTACAGCATGTCAAAGACATGGAAACGATGTTTGAGAAACAAGAAATTGTATGTTTCATTTTGTAAAAAATTTTGATAACTTCTGTATTGCAAGGTAAACAAATCATATGAATACTAGTAATGTGCACATTCAAGGGCATGCTCAGGACAGCCTGACTTGGCAGTTTGAGCTTGCCTGTTTGTAAATACTCATGAATTCAGCCCTACCGTGTGGCGCTTAAAGTGAGGCAGTCCTCACAAATTCAAAAAAAATGTGTTATTGTTGGTACCTCCAATGAACTACTTTCACCAAAAACAAACTTTCAAATCACCAAATAAGCTCGTAAATTTTTGTTGAAAAATTGTGAATCTGCATGGTGAATATGCTAATGAGCAAGTCTTGGCGGTGAGTCCGATGTCACCAAGGCACAACTCTTCCCAGCCGTGTTCTGCTCGTTATGCGTATGTTAATTGTTACCCGGATGCATGAAGAAGGCGATGGCTACTAGTACTAGTATTTGACATTGTTTTTACGTACTATGTGTGTGTGTGCGTGTGTGTATCTACTGTACGAGCTGAAATTTTTGCGTACAGATATTTTCGCGAATTTCTACTAGGAGGACATTTTCACGTGTTGTTAATTTTGCGGTTGCGAGGTCTAACTGTACTTATCCTATTCGCACGTTGTTATTTTCGCGTGTTGTTATTTTCGCGGTTCAAAGGCGATTTGCGAAATTTGTGAAAATAAAACCACCGCGAAAATTTCAGCTCGTACAGTATTGTGTATTGTATAATCGCACAGTACACCTGTGGACGGCACTACAGCACTACAGATCTATGGTAGATACCCCGGTTGCGTTTGCTCTTCCAGTTTATCACACAGCACAGCCCTGTCGCCGTGCATGCAGTTATACTTTTGACGTGGACAGGCAGGCTGTGGCCCTCGGTTATAAGCCAAGAAAACTGAAGCTAGCCAGATGCAATCCCAACCATATTTGCTCATATGAGTTATAAAACAGAAACACCTTGAGCATCGACTTCGAAGAGAACTGAGGACAGGAAGCGTAAATGTTAGAGAGGTAAGGAAAGTGGCTAGCTACTAGTATGTGTCATTTACGGTGGGGCTGCAGCCGGGGTTGGACTGCAGTACAGTGCCACTGCAAGTGCCGACTGGACCTGCACGGCAAAGTGGAGCGAAATCATATTCCTGCGGTCCCCTGTTTTTACCCTGCCCGGTAGAAGTCATATTCGTTTGATATCTGAGTACTTACAGAAATATTGAGATAGAAACAATATTTCCTTTGAAGAATTCGAGTCTCTTATGCCCAGGTAATCTTTGGTCTGAACGCCAAACTCAGCTACACGGAGTACTGTGGACATTAGTATGATAAGAATTCACGCGCGAGAGTGGTTTGTACGCAAAGTAGTATGCAACACGGACAGAAGCTAGAAAAGGACCATGCCTATTTGATGTCAAGTACATGGTATATTTGATTTTAAAATATTTATAAATTTATGTTTACAATGTTTAATTTACATAAATTATACATAACTAAGCTTGAAATATTTTGTTTAAAATAATGAAATCACATATTTTCACAATTTATGATAACATTATAACTGATCATTTGAACACTTAAATTGGTTTTTAAAGGCACGGCTGTCAACTTGAGAGTAGGGCATCAATGACGTAGCATCTTCTTGCAGGCTCTTACACGATCGCCTGCAGGAATTATTTTTCAAAAATCGCGTACGGAGACAGTTTTTAATTTCCACACGTATAAACTGGTGAAAGGCGGAAGCGCGAGCGCCACTCCGATAGAAATAAAATTCTGCGGCTCTTACGTCAGGAAAGTATCTTGTATTTTTCTGCTAAAGGGAACAAAATGCAATACCAACGGCAATCTATTTAATCGTTACTACACAAAAACTAACTTCACCGGAGATCATAATCATGTCACCTCGATATAGCCCAAAATTAACGTTAGTAACACAACAGCTCTGATTTTAGTAGCCTACCAGGCTCACAAGACGCTATTGTACCCCTTCTTTAGGAGAATGGGTAGCTTACGTAGATGAGCAATACATTCTAAGATGGAAACCAATTGCACGAAACAGGCAGGCATGACCTCTTTCATCCAAATTTAAGAATAATAAATATTAAAAAATCCCCCCAAAATGTTATTTATACTATTGTGATGATGTAAAAATAATCTACATAATTTGATATTTAATACATGAAATTAGGGTTACAAAAATATCTACTTATATGGAATTTTTAGTGAGATTTTGCAACTACGACTGGAGTGTTTTTAAGATATGAATATGCATGAAATCAAGATACCTATACTTTCCACCCTTTTTTTTAGTGCTTATTCAATGTAGGGGTAATTAAAAATGCAGGGTTCATTAACGAGGAATTGTTTATGCTGTCAAGTTCGATTACGTCACAATCAATAATATCGCCGCCCATTATTTGTCCGCGCCGCGGATACGTGGTATCATGTAGTAGCAACTATTTATGCATTTACTATGGCGTCGGTAGCGCGATGCGCTTTGGCATCCCCTTTACAATTCACGCACAAGTCGCGAGTTCACAAGTCATCTTTGACTTAGGTCTATAATTATGCATTTACAGAGCATAAAACTACTTCAAAACATTTTTTTTACAATAAGAGAAATCTACCATATTATTTTCGATACATATGATATCATGGAAGTCACATTTTGGTTGCAAAAGCGCTAGCATTTGCAAATAAACTTACGACTACCAGATGCGTGTTGGGCAATGGGCAAACATAGGGCGCCCGTTTGGTCGAAAAGTGGACCCACAATTTTGGCTTAAAATCACTTTTCAGGCATTTTCGCGGGTTCATCCCGGGAACAAATCCCCATAAATTTGGTATCATATGAAAGCTTGTGGAGGTCTCATTCTTCTCATCCTAGGTCGAGCTCAGATATCAAGACGTATTGCTACCTAAATTCAGATTTATGCCTAAACATCGCTATAACTCAGCTGTTCCGTTCGACTGTGAAACTGGCCAGGCTGGGTGTAGGAGGATTCAATGGTGCTGAATCCAAAAATAGCATTGGTTTTTCGCTTATTCAACGGGATGAACCCACGAAATGGCGATTAAGATACCCTGTCAGCATAGTAACTAAGTAACTAAGCGAGGCGGGGCCTACAAGTCTTGGACACGTAGTTACACGCCATGACTCGTGGTTACGGCGCGCACTTACGCAAAGCTCCAGAACAGTCGAGTCGGTTTTGCATGCATAGGTACGATGTTCAGCCTCCGCACAGCATAGCGCACCGCCGGTACGTTATGTTAGTACATGTGCGCGTCTCCATGCAATCTGTAGACCAAAAGCTATAGCGATGCACATGCACATGCACCAGTACTGTGTGCACTTTTACTCCGCCGCGCTGCTAGACCGACGTTTATACAAAAATTCAGATTTTGAATTATAATCAAGGCAAATTGGCATTTAATGCATTCCTCTATGATTGTGACATTGCTATAAATAAATAAATAAATATATAGGACGACGCACAACGGACGCCGGACGAAGGGCGATCGCAATAGCTCACTTGAGCCTTCGGCTCAGGTGAGCTAAAAAGAGAGAAGTGAGTTTGGAAGTAAGAAATGTAACAGAAGAGAGAAGAAAACAAAGAAGATGACTCTACGAAGGATATGTATGTCCAGCATGCAGGAAAGAAGAAGCCGTAGAAGATCAATGGGTTTCTTGTGATTTTTGTGACACATGGTTGTACATGGAATGCAGTGAACTAAACTAGAAATGTCGCTAAGGCGACTGATATGCCTCCGCCATAATGTATGATTCTCCTAATAGGTCTAGATAGTACAGGTACATGTGGACAATGTGTGATTACATTTTCACAAAATTGGCAAGATATTAAAATGACAAGTTTGTCACAAATGTGTTGGAATGTTCACCTTCCTTGACCTAGGTTTAATTGAATGAATAGGAGAGCATGCATTTGGGATTTAAGGACTTTACCTTGACTTTAACCCATTCATACATTTATGCACTGAGTAATTTTCAAGGTATGGAGAAAAAGTGCAATTTCTGTATTGAATAGTAAATTGTTCCCATTTTCATTTGGCCTTTGACCCTAAAATTCATAAGATAATCACTGTCAGGCAAAACATGCATAAATATGTAGTACGTTTCAAGATAACTTGAGCCACTTCCAAGATATGGAGGAAAAACTTAGTTCAGCACTTTCACTTGATCTTTGACCTTTTGACCTTTGAGGCAAAAACAAAAACGAAAAAAAAAAAACTTTCTAGAGAATTTCTATTAGGTTATACATGCATACACCAAGTGTAAAAAAAAAAATAATCTTGCTGGCATTGCATAAACATGACGAAAATAGTAAAATATTTAAGTGTTGCCCTTGATCTTTGACCCCATGAACCCTAAATTCTCTGGATAATCAGTTCTAGTCAGTTCATGTATATATACCATGTTCCATGAAGATACCTTGAACTATTTCCAAGGTACAGAGAAAAAAGGTGAAGTTTTAATATTATTACTTGAACTTTTGACCTTTGACCTTTGACCTCATGACCCAAACTTTCACCAGAGAATCTTAATTGGGTAATATATGTATACACTAAGTTTCAAGAAAATATCTTCAGGCATTGCATAGATATGGTGGAAATAGTGAAATTGTATGCATTTGACCTTGACCCTTTGACCTCTGACCTTGAGAATGTGCACCCAAAAGTTGATAGGCACAACTTCACCCCCTAATACACATACATGCCAAGTTTCATTAGGATACCTCAAAAGGTTTTGATAGTTACCCTGTCCACAAAATTCATTACGGACGGACGGAAGGACGGACGGAAGGACGGACGGACAGAAGGACGGACGGACGGAAGGACGGACGGACAACCCGAAAACATAATGCCTCCGGCACCACTTCGTGGCGGAGGCATAAAAATAAGGTTGAAGAAGACATATCAAAATACATGTATCTGTGTACTTTCTGCTGAACTGAACAAGTTGCTGAAAGGGGAACATGATCGCAGTGTGTATTTAAATGGAATTTTCAAAATAATATTTTGAATATCTGTATATTCAAAATAGCGTTGAGTTGTGTGTAGATTATATAGACTTTTTCTTTTCTCAGAAGTAATATTTCTGTTACATGTTTACTGCATCTTTTCCAGCTATTTTACAATTAAGAAAACTACACATAGTAACATGTAATAATATGTGCGTCGACATTATAAAAAAAATAATACGTATGAGCGAGCGACTGAGAAATACAGGTATTTACAGGACTCAAAAGTGATATTACTGTTATGACTATATCCCATATTTTTGCTGTTTATATACCAACAAGGAAAAGTAGAAATTACGCGGTGCGTAATATATGTCCCCGCCGGAAGTAGCATTTAGTAGCAAAATGTACAATATAGGTAAAAAGATGAAGGTCAAAGGTCAAAGAAGTCAAAGGTCAAAATTCTATGTAGAAGTTTTGAAGCCCTCACCTAGTGCCATCACATAAAGCAAAAGGAATCGAAATCGGGTTAGAAATGGCGAAGGAGTAGCATTTTGTAGCCAATGTACAATATAGGTAAAAAAAATCAAGGTCAAAGGTCAAAGAAGTCAAAGGTCAAAATTCTGTGTAGAAGTTTTGAAGCCCTCACCTAGTGCCATCACATAAAGCAAACGGAATCGAAATCGGGTTAGAAATGGCGAAGGAGTAGCATTTGGTAGGAAAATGTACAATACAGGTCAAAAATCAAGGTCAAAGGTCAAAGAAGTCAAAGGTCAAAATTCTGTGTAGAAGTTTTGAAGCCCTCACCTAGTGCCATCACTTAAAGCAAACGGAATTGTAATCGGGTTACAAATGGCGAAGGAGTAGCATTTTGTAGGCAATGTACAATATAGGTCAAAAATCAAGGTCAAAGGTCAAAGAAGTCAAAGGTCAAAATTCTGTGTAGAAGTTTTGAAGCCCTCACCTAGTGCCATCATATAAAGCAAACGGAATCAAAATCGGGTTAGAAATGGCGAAGGAGTAGCATTTTGAAGCAAAATGTACAATATAGGTCAAAGGTCAAGGTCAAAGGTCACAACTGAAATTTTGTATAGAAGTTTCAAAGCTCCCATGTAGTGCTATCATATAAAGCAAACAGAATCAAAATCGGGTTAGAAATGGCGAAGGAGTAGCATTTTGAACATTTTGATCACACACGGACGCACACACGGACACACGGACGGACGGACACACGGACGGACGGACACACGGACACACACACGTACGGAGCCCGTTTCATAGTCCCCTGCTCGAACTCGTTCGGCGGGGACAAAAAAAAATGTATAGCATTAGTAATACCACTGAAGTTTATTTTTATGCGCCTTTATTTCAGACATATTTAATGAAAATTACTAATAAAATGATCGCAATTTTAAGCACAAATATACTCTTGCATTCGTAAGATTTATTATCATATTACATGTTTGAAGGTATACATGTTTGAAAAGATCGCCAGCCTTGCTGTATTATTGCCTGTTTATAAAATGTTTGCAGATATACTTCTTTTATAACATTTTTCGAAGTGCTCATAACTGGTACGTTTTTATTCTTTTTCAGCATTCCCTAAATTCACCAGAATGTCTGGGGGACTTTCCATTCAATATATAGAATTAAAAGCTTGTGTGGTGAACTCTATGAATATGAACATAGTCCTTTTTCATATACTTCCATGTAATTCCATGGAAATTGGGATGAATGATCAACAAGAGATTATATCAATGTGTGAGCATAAAGGTATATGAGGCAACCCCCCCCCCCCCCATGCACCCTCCTCCTCCTGCTGAGCGAAATTATCGGCGCTAACGAAACAATAATTTTTGCATGAATGAAAAGTCAGTTTTCTTTTCTTAATTAGAAAAAAAAAAAGGCCTGGTTACGGGCGTGGTTTGCCTCCATGACATTCAGGCAATCACACTTTGATAAGAGGTTTAATTTAAACATCACGTTTCAGCTTCGGTAGCCGATTTGAAAGAATCCTGGCGTTATCATAGGTGTTATGTTTACACCATGTTGGTGTAAGAATTTGAACACCCTGATTTTGCCAGTGTATAAGTTGTGTGACCTTAAAACGGGTGGTATCAAAGTCCACACTGTGGTAAAAGGTTAAATTTATTGTTTTTCAATCTTATGTTTCTGTATTTTGTACAATGATGTACCGATACGCCTTTTGTTTCATGGAAAGTTTTGAGCCTAAAAACATTTTATGCCAGTTCTGAAATCTACTCTACGCCTACAGAGCATGCCGTTTACGCTTTTAATGGATGGGTGATTTATTATAATAATGTCCATAACGAAAGCTTTGTTGGAAAAGTTGTGAGACATTGACATTATAAGTTAATGGATTTTTTTGTAAAGTTCCTTGTTTGCCACGTTTGTACAACTTGAAATGATCTAAGAAAAAAAAATGGAAGAAACAGAAAGGGAAAAAAGAAAAAGAAAAAAGAAAAGGAATATTAGAATAAAACAGCGGAGTGCACATGCACATGAATTCATTTGCATTAGATCTATTCTACGTTTTAAATATTTTTTATTGATCGCTACATCAAAGACCTCATGAATCATTCAGTTCAGTACATTATGAATAATGGCAATTTCATAACTTGTATATAAATATGAAATATAATATATCAATTTATAAAGCGCAAAACCTATAGACATATATTCTTCTGCGCTGCAAAAGCTTCTGATGTGCTTGATAATAACGAACAGTTAAATGAAAAGATGTGTTTTGAGTCATGATTTAAAGACTGCTACTGTTGGAGATTTCCGGACTAAGTTCTAATGGTAGATCATTCCAGAGTTTGGGAGCTGCACAGGCAAATGCTCTGTCTCCCAATGTTACTTTTGTTTTACATGTTGGAATCTGTAAAAGAAGAGTGTCCTTAGAACTGCACAAATTATGAGTATGTCGATGAGATTTAAACACTAATAATTCGGATATGTAATATAGGCCTATAGGGGAATCCTGTTCTAACGAGATCGGATACAACGAGAATCCGCTTATAACGAGATAAATCGTCCAGTCCCAAATAATTTTTTTTTGCATGTTAGCCTAAATGGAGATTTGGAGTTCCGGCTATTGCGAGATAATTTTCTGGCCTAAAAACAAAGCAAAACAGAGATGAATTTGTGCGGATATAACGACAACTTATTTTTTTTTTTTTAACCGAACTTAACAATGGGCAAAATCACGCTTTATTTTAAAACCAGAAAAGGTTAATTCTCCGTGAATTATCTGAAGTATCGTTTCGTGCAAGGAGACTAACATAATTATGCCAGTACCAAACAGAAGCAATCAAGGTGATGCGCCGCAAGTTCATAAAGTCTCTTTCCGAGGGCTGTGATGGAACAGCATCGGAATATAAATAGAAGCTATAGCCTTCGCTATTTATGCTGAAATGTTATCACAAACGCTACAATTCGAATTAACGTTATCTACTGGCTTAAACAAGAAAAAAATGTGTACATGTATTTACGTATCCGAAATGTTTCCAAAGATACATAACGAGAGTATCTGTGAGCGGCGAACACAGCGAATTATATGTTTTAGGAGAAATTTTGAACATGTTCAAAAATCCTTTGCGATAAGAAAAAACTGCTTGTAAAAATTAAAACTGTTCTTGAGTTTGAATGCAACTGTTACAGAGCCCTGACGAAAATTAGAATCCGCCGTTATTCGCTGCTTTCACAAACATTAGCCCCTCAGTTAGATGCCCATTTACGTAATTTTGATAAGATAAACTGAATTAAATGTCAAAACTAAAATACGATGGGGTCGTATGCTAAAATTTTAATTAAGTCAACTCTAGCTTATCAAAATACAAGTAACATTTCACTTGATTTTGCAATCCACAGTTAGCCGGTACGTGGTTTTCGTTTTCGTATAAAACGGCATTCACCCGTCAATCTCGTCGGGTAAAACATTCACGCAAAGGACGCATTCAACCTGATGCATCACAACAGGGAAGCTGTTTCCCTGGAAGAAATAAAAAAACGAGAGTATAAATTGTGGTGTAAACTTTCACCATAGTACACGTAGTTATGTGTTGTTTGAAGAAGACGCCCTCACCGACACAATTCATCCACACCACCGGCGTCCACCCCATCTACTAACCCGGACTCCAATCTCCGGCCAAGACCTACTAACAGCCAAGTTAGCCCTCACAGATGTACTCCGCCACCAACACACTCCAAGAACAATAGAACGCATCAACGACCACAACACTCCACCAACAGCCGACGCTCAGCCCGCCTGCGAGCCCACCTCGACCGACCTCTTCCATCTAGTTCCGCATTCTCCATATATAGCCCGCCTCCTCTCAGATCACGCTTCACTTCTGACGAAGGACAGTCAACCTGCCCGAAACGTCAAGTTCCTCGGTTCTTCTAGTTATTCTTATAACTAGACTTCTTGCTCTACTTTCACTAGCTGTGCACCTTTACTCAGTGTTTCATTTCTTTTTCCTCTCTCTCTCTCTCTTACACTTTTGTCTGTTTCTACACTACTTATCTTTTCTTTTCTTTTCTTTCTGTTCTGTTCTCTTTTTTCTTATTTTCTTTTTTTTTTAATTTCTTCCTTCCATACAACCCAACGGTCCTTTTCAGGACCACTAGTTTTAATTTACACATTTCTTTACAGGTTATTTCTCTTGTCTTCTCTCCTCAGGTCTATACTTTAAAGGGTGTGTACAGTTCTGGTCGAGGTGAGGATTTAGCTTTTAACGTTTTGCGAGATATTCAGAAACCACTCTATGAGATGTCAAAGAGCATGCAGTTCTAAGGAGTATCAAAAGTTTATTCGATGAAAATCGGTTTTGAAATGGCTGAGATATCCAAAAACAAGGTGAAACAAAGAGATCCTAATAAAAGTTGTGGCATGTCGCCTTTTATTATTAGCACTATTTTTGATATCTCAGCCATTTGAAAACCAATTTTCATCAAATAAACGTTGAATCCTTCTTAAAATTATGCTTTTTCATATTTCATAAGAGGCTTTTCATTATCTCACTTAGGAATGTTCAAAATATGAATCCCCACCTCAACCAGTACTGTACAGTCTCTTTAACCTTATTTGAATTTCTCATTTTTGCATTTCTCTCACAGGAACCTTTTCAAGACTTAAGTGTCATCTATTTCCTCTCCATTTATTTTTTTCTTCTCTACAGCAGCATTTAATTCTAGGATCCACACTAGCTCCTTCTAATCTACGTTTTGAATTTCAATTTGTTCTTTTCTTCTTCTTTTCATTCCCCCCTCTCTCTCTCTCTCTCTCCCTTCTCTCCGCATATTCTCACCTCTCCTGTACTTACCCCTCCTTATTTTTATTATTCGTCCTTCTCCATTGATTCGCATTCCATAGCCACACTGTTGGCAGACTTCGTTCTCCTCTTGGTTTCATGAATCTTCACTGCTCTCCCCTACCTCCACGATTCTCCAACTTTCAACTCCTTCCTCTTCCTCTTCCCTTCTATTTCATCTTTCCCCTTCTAACGATGTCCGAAGATCTTACTTGATTCTCACACTATTCTTCCTTACCACTCTCTGTGTTCCTTTCTCTACTGTCTCCACTAGTGCAACTTCAACTTCCAGCCCATTACTGTCTCCCACTCTTCACTTTTTGCCCTCCTCACAACCCCCATATGTCGCTTCCCTCTTCGTTTCTCCTCTTTCTAGGCTCTTCTTCCAAACAACGATCCGGTTACGGACTACATACACATGGTGTCACCGCAAATCTTTCTTCCGTACACGTAGTTTATATCAATAATTTGTCATAGAATGAAAGATAAATTCGGATTTTACACACAGCTTTCATCCACGCGAGTTACGCTAAACGCAGCGTTGATAGCGCGATTACTTTACCTTTAGTTGCATAAATTTTGCTTCATCTCTCTCTCTTCTCAGATGTGCAGATTGATCAGCATGGGGCTAACAAAAGGCAGGCCCAGTCTACGATATGATTATATGATTTGTCAAGTCTGAAATGTTTGATAACATGTGTCGAGAAAAAAAAAAAATAATTGTAATTATCGCGAGAATGCTCTCTCATTTTCCTATCGCATTTCTTGCTTTTCTGTTCATCAATATGATGTCGTCATGATAAAATGCAGGTAACCCAATTTTGATAGAGCATTTATATATAAAGTGTACATGCCACAAGCGTTCGGATACAACGAGAATCCGGATATAACGAGTAAAATCATCCGGAACCGACGATCTCGTTATAATGGGATTCCCATGTATCTATAAAATTCTATTTTCGCAACTATAAATAAGCAGACCCGTCTTCCACATAACAGATACGACACAAAATGGAGCATACTTACACAATAGAAAAGAAAAAAGAAAAACAACAAACCAAACATTAATGTGATATTAGATTGTTCATTCAGACATGGAAATTGAATACAATTAGAATATCCACCACACCGTATGCTGCCGACAATTAATGTTTATTTCAGCCTCGGCACACGGGTCGTGTTGGCAGGCATGCCCTTTGCTGGTTAGCATCATTCAGAAAGGGACTATCTTAGCATCCTTCAGAGCCTTACATCATTATGTGCGCGCACCATATAGTGAGCGGCTACTAGTCAGGGGTGAGCGGCTACTAGTACAGGATGTAACGACGAAGTGTCGCGCAATCATTCCGTTATTGGACTTCGTGAACAGATGTTGGTAACATACATAAGAAAGAGCAATATCGCGAACCAAGTTTCACATGATTGAATCGGGAAGGAGATAATTTGGTAAAGCTATTCACAATAAAGTATCAAAGTGAGCGGTTACTAGTCAGGCTACTGTATGGTAGTTAGCGCGATAGCGCAGTTCCATGCAAATATGTATTGCTAGCATGCATGTATACTGTATATGACATAACAGAGAAAACCAGTGCGTGCGAGTGCAAGTACAAGACCCCGTTGACAGTGCGGGGCTGGGCCGCGGCTTGGCCCTCTGCCAGTACTATTTCGCTATTCAGGATATTAACCCCCTCAACGTCGAAAACTACCGGTAGTATAGTTTCAGGAGGTTTTGTCCTGCAACGGATTTTTCCTTCGGCAAAGGCCTTTGCCCGAACGGCGACTTCGTCGCCACGGAATCCAGTTGCCATAGGGTCTGAAAACCAGACTATACCAAATTGCGTTTGTTTACAAGCAGAGCGCCACTACGACAAAATATTGAAAGGTTTGAATTAAAAGCGCGGCCGAGCCCGGCAGTGTAAACGGACAAAATTGCGGGGCACGGCCCCGCAATTGAGGCTGGGCTCGACTGCGGCTCGGCCTAGCCCCGCACTGTAAATGGGGTCCTAATGCGTGCTGCGGGATCGAAGCGGACCTCGCACAGCTAGCTGGGTAGGTGTTTGATCGAAAGATCGGTCTGTATCTGTCCGTCGGGGAATGTTCCGCGGAGACTGTGTCTGGCTTCACGGATCCCCTCCATATACAGACCGAAGTCACTGATGCCAGCTTCTGTGGGGAGCAGTCGCACACAGATCAAATGTTACGATAAACCAAATTTCAGACAGCTTTTTTACATTCAAACAAGTTTGACATGACATGACACATTATGCAGCAATATTTGGGATAAATTTTTCACATTGTGCAATCGAAATACTCACAGTAACTCGGTTATAACGCAGAAATTTTATCCATATCGCAACATCGCCGTTCGCTAGCTGTAAGTCGCCATTTTGAATCTGTAAGCCAATCAAATGCGAGGTACATGTTTTAGTGAAAAAAACACGTAGAAACTACCTCGCATGTGATTGGCTAATAGATTCATACTGTACGTTTCTGCAGTTTGAACGTGACGACGCGACGGGCTGGCTAATGTGTGTTTTACGTTGAAAATTCTACCAAAATGTTGGATTATTCATTAATCTGGTGAGTGTAGTGTATTCTTGAATAGTTGATTTCACTATACAAGATTAAATTTGCCGACCTATGGCCGTGAATTAGACACAATCGAGAAGGGCGAGGTACCTCACCCAATTTTCCACAGAGACAGTGGTTAAGAACATCCCCACAGCAATGGGAACCGATACCTTCCGTCTGTCTACGGAGGACAGCGTTAATGGCAAAATATAAAAGAGTCAGGACTCCGGACAGACGGATCATTCTGTCTAGGTAGGTGTGTGCTAGCTGACAAGGATGCGCGCTTAGCCTTACAAATAGGGTGTCTGGAGCATTTTTGCAACTTTTGAAATTCTATAAAAGGTGGATTATAAACTATTTCATATGAAGAAAGTTATGTCATTAACATTTATTTAAAATTTCATGTCGAAACAATTATTCTATCTCGAGAAAAATAACTTTCAAATCACTGCAATATTACCCCTTTTTTTGACGAGCATGCACGAAAATGAGTCCAAATCATGCTTGCAAACAACGTCGATAAGCAGCATTCGTGTGCGGATCTCCAGCGACCGGTTAATGAGCGTACAGCGGTTTGCTAAAACACGTAACCAACGCAGAAGCCACTCCCCCTTCGTGTCGTCATACGTTGTGTGTGCTGTGTGTTTCCGTACGTATTTACAGCTCTCAGCGTTGTGAATGAATACATTGTACGTACATGCATGCATTTCCAGCCCAGCCAACATCGGCGGACGAGCGAGCATGCATGCTTTGAGTGTATTATTGTACTACATTGTACCTACACACACGCTATGCGCTACGCGTGTATACACACAGCTGGCTATATTTGTGACGACTACATAAGAAATCACGTCGATTAGAACTGTCAGACCATGCTGGCAGTTCATGTGAAAATGTTATGGCTATTTAGCCGCCTTGAATTGGTGCCACTTTACCACATTATTCATGGCTTAAGAGTATAGCTTCCGAAATCGTTTGCTTACCCTTTTTTGTTGATTGAAGTTCAGTCGTAAAAATCAATATTTGTACCTTCCACCACATCAAAATCGACTTACCTGATGCGCTGTGTAGCCTAGGCCTACTGAGTATCTGCTCGCTGCTATGCAGAAGATTGCGAGAAAGACTGCAACTCGTGCATCGTGAGTGCACTTTTCTATTGAAATATTTTTAAAAAATGACTCTACGTGGTCGTTTGTTTGGTTGTTTGTATTGCTAACTCATACATTGTAGGCATGTTATGATCATAATCAATCCAGTAATAGTACTTTTACTCCGTTGAAACTGATGTGCCAGGTGGTTTACGAGCGTAAATGTTTCCACCACTGTATGCACATGCTCATTGTGAATACTCAGCAATCGTAACCCCATAGAACTCGGTGCTGTAGAACTATCACAAGCGATGCGACGTGACAGCTCTGTTTTCAGTGGCACGGATGTACGCACGTACTCGTAAGTAGACACACACACACACACCACACACACAGAGCGGTCTAGCTACCTTGCGACGGTAGACACACCACACACAGCTCGAGCTGAGACCCACACACACACATACACATACACAACGAACTAGCTGCATGTGCGCCATGTGGCGGCGAATGCGTGTAGATTTACATATATGAGCGTATTTGCGCGGACGTTACTATGGTTGTTGCATACCAAGCAACGCCTAACACGTTCGCTGTGATCAAAAAATTATTGCAAGGGGTATCTTCCAGGCAATATCCCCGGTCCAAGATGTGGAGCTAGCGAAAAACTAACCTCACCATCGGATTCAGCATATGGATCCTAAACTACTCTCATGCCACATGCTGGTACAAGTAGCGAAGCAGACGCCAAGATATCGAGATAGGTGTGATTCTAACGACATTTACACCAATTTATCGTCGGAGTCATGTACCAGCGCTTTGATAGAATATGGAGCAAA
The DNA here is from genome assembly GCF_964275005.1 of Diadema setosum. Lineage (NCBI taxonomy): Eukaryota > Metazoa > Echinodermata > Echinoidea > Diadematoida > Diadematidae > Diadema > Diadema setosum. The sequence continues at coordinate 33,249,368 of NC_092685.1, read as the reverse complement.
ACTTCCTCTTTCATATGATACCAAATTTGTTAGGATTCGATAGCGGCATGGACCGGGGATTTTGCAACAAATGCGATTTTTTAAGCACAAAACGCGGGGTCAAAACAGCGTTGTCGCGCGACTCCATTGTGTTCTATGGGGCTTGCGTGTTGTAAGATAGGGGCGCGTTTTGTCTGAAGGCTGGCAGTGCGCGATCAGACACCCTAGAGTAAGTGTTGCAGTAAGCGGCCGTCCGGCGGTTTGCGGCCACTACAGCATATTTGGTTACATAACGCTGAACACAGCCACACACTTTATACATGCATACCACACATTCACTAACACACTATCATTCTACAAAAACCAACCAATAACATGGAAAAAATCTGCAACAAAAGTGAAATTTTCTCACTTAAATGATGACATCTCGCATCAAAAACTTCATTTTTCGGTACTTCTTAACATCACAGTTAAGGGTTAAGGGTCTAAGAAACTGGATATTTTGTTGTTTTCCTGATGTTTTGCGGATTTGGAATACATGTCCTCACGTAGAAATAGAACTTTCGCGAGCCGATGTGGGCCGCCATTTTTTTTCGGAAGTGGATGTTACGACCGAAAAAATAGGAAAAACATGAGAAAGACAACAATAACACCGCCATGCCTGTTCGCGGCCAGTGCAAGCGCGTGAGCCCTTTTCACGTGCTTTCGCAATGGAACTTGGCGCTTACGCAACGTTCGCTAGCCAAAATGAGGCGTTCAGCAGAAGATCGCGGAGCACGCGCGTATCGCATAGGAATTGTACATTGGGCCGCAAACCAGACTACCACGGTCGCAAACCAGCGGACGCTCTGCCGGATCGCGGCCGTGGTCTTTTTTTACTATCGCGATGGACATTGGTCTTGCGATTTTCACAATATTGTAAACTGGTAAGTGGTCAACCGCTATGATATAAGTAACCTGGGTTAAAGCAATTAGCAAGTTTGCATTTCAGAGTGGAAAAACCCTTATGCGGCCGCAAACCGCCACTTTTACTCTATTAGAAACACACACGCTTTGAATGTGATAAACACAGTGAATAGCACCGCCCACTGGAGTGCGCTTGACAGTGAATATTCATTACGCTCGCGACCCACTTTTTCGCCAAGGATGCGTGAGGATGAAAAATACCCTGTTTTTATTTGCTCATAACTTCACCATTATTTATGATTTATGGTGAGAAATTTTGCACATGTATTATGTTGACTATGGACATTATAGTTTTCCGGGATTCCTCCTTCATAACGACTGTTAAAGACTGGAACCAACTCCCCAACGCAGTGGTTCAATGTCCATCATTGTCCCTGTTCAAGCAAAATTTGATGCAATTTCAATAGTCGCGCTCTGTCCACACGTAGTATGGTTGGGTGTCCATAATATCGGACACCTAACGTTTTTCTATCAATAGAAACGTGAAAAATCTCACAATTTGCCTGAAATTTTACTCACGTGTGGAGAAAATACTCCGGATTCACAAGCGCGCACTGAAAATGTGATCTGAGGTACGCGCTCTAGATGGCGGCTTCGAACGCGTGGGGTGTCATTTTTTCCGCACTCAGTTGCCCGGCTCATATCGACCGACCACCCCGCCCTCTATTGACAATACGTATAAAGCGTACTTAAACGCGTTTTTTCGACAAGCTGCCGTTTTTTTCTAGTCGTAATTTTTTCCCCAATAATATTTGAATATATTTTGAATCCTTCGATATTACTTTTGAAGGACTGTTTGATGAATTTGACTTGATTTTCATTAGGAAACTTTTCATCGTAATTGAAATAAATTAGATGAGTCGGTTTGTTTTTTCACGGTATTCATTTCTCGTTTCTGCATCAACTCGTACGGTCGTAGCGCAAGCGGGCGACAAAATGTTTATGTCATGTGTATGTGTAACCAGGGAGGTGAGAGGAAAAGGAGTGGGCACTGGATTAGTGTCTTTTGAACCATCCTCGGAGCCGCACTCCCCAAGAGACCACTCCACTAACTAGATTACTGCCGCTTGGCCGCACAGTGCACATGCGCAATCCTTGTCAACAGGCTGGTGGGTCTCACCCCTCCCTGGCCAGAACCTAGATTACTCCACGTGGTACTGGTGGGTGGTGTATACTGGTGCATTACCCATTGCTGTGCCTGCAAACAACACTGGTGCATTGTGATGTGCAGTGAACTGGTTGCATGGTCACATTTTGAATTTTGCAGCTAGTATTTAAAGTATTATAACTTATATGCATTTACATGTCCATGTACTATAAGATTTCTTGGGAACAATGTACTTTGCATGTTATATGGTGAAATAACTTTTACATGAAATGGAAACAAATTATGATTAGCAGCACCAATAATAATATACTGATTGTAAGAATATGAAGGAAACATGAACAGCTGAGTAGTGGAACACAGGCCCTATAATGATGTCTGATGATGATAATAATTTTAATACCAAGCTAGCACAGAAAATACCAACCACAACAGCAACAACCATCATAAAGATACCCATTCAGCTTTCGAATAAGAATAAAACAAAAACAGAGAGACAGACAAAAAAAAGCCCCATGGTGAATATCTTATCAGGCATACAGTGATACAGGACATGTGAGATAGTTCAGCTCTCACTGAACTCTCACATGTTTTCACCATACACCAGGCAAGGAGGCAAGTTATTTCACCAAGATTAGGTCCTATAGTAGTCTCCATCATGACCACTCTGTTGTAGATTCGAGCCCTCCTGCCTCAATATATCCCCAGCATACAACAAACAAACATTCAAATAGTGTTTTCACCCCCTGAAGAACTAAAATTGCTCACAAAAATATGTTAGTGGGACCAGAAAAAACATGTCTTGCCGGATGTACGCAGGTTTCCCAAAAAATATGACAAGAGAACCAACACGAGCGAACAATGAAGTGATACATCAGACTAAAGAAAAACCCCAACATCTGCTGATCTACAGGTGAATTTCGTCAGCGCTAGTCAGGATTTACACTTGACATTGCGTCGTAATTTGATTAAGACAAGAACAAAACAATGGCTATTGTTAAACAGTTACATTGTCAAAACTCAACTTCTTCTTGGTCGATTTTCAAAATTTTTGTATCTATCGAGAGCTGAATTCTTAGACTAGCAGGTCCCAAGAGTATATGCTGTGTGAGCCTGCATAAAGAATGTAAAACCCTCATACAAGTCCTTGTGAACACACACAAGTCAACTGGCCTGTCCATACTAATAACGATAGAGGGCCAAATCACCGCGGCCCCGAGGATCGAACATCAAAGAGCAGTGATAACGATCAGACTGACCTCGTTACGTAAGAGGTCGTTTACTTGTTCGTTGGGGCACTGATCCCTTGTAATCCTGTGTTGAGTGATAGGGAAAACCCTGAGGGCAGAGTGCCCACTCCTTTTTGTCTCACCTCCCTGGTGTAACGTACTGTGCACGATCGTACAAGCGGCGGTGACAATTTTGCGGTCAAAATCGTCAAATTTATTACGGAAGGATACGCCTCTACATCTAACAACGAGTCAGCAAAGGTAGGCCTAGTTATATGTAGTTACACGATAAACCTTATTCGATTTTGCTAAATTTCGGTAATTTAGAGGGAATACTTAGTTGTTTTCGCCACATTTTACTCGGTAGCGTAGCCCAGTGAAGAATCGAACACCGTTGCGAGTAGTCCCATGCGTACATTTTCTTTCTGTACGCGCAATGCCATTATAATGCGCGGCCGGTCGTTATGGACCCGGTCGGTGGGTTGGACCCCTACCATACTAGTGCTCCTCTACAAGTTAGCGTGGATGTGTCTTCCTGGACATTTTGCTGACTAAACCATACAGATACAGATACAGATATGGATATGTAGGCCCTACGTTTTTGTGTGAAATGACATGTAGGCCTAGAGGACTTCAATTTCTCCAGTTGCATAAATCTACCAGACGCCCTACATTTACTGCGCACGGCGTCTACGTCTGGTCGGGCCGCCGGGCACGACAGTCACAGAGTCTGACATTTCTAGATCATCACTTCTGTCTTCTACCTTAATGTTAGGCTTAATGTTAACAGTTCTATTGGCATTGCACTTCACACTAGGCCTACTTTAAATTGATCCTTAGACCTTAGGCCTACTGTACCGGGCTCCAGGCCAGTGCAACACAACACCGCCAGCTCGCCTTTGCATGCTGCTCATAAACAGCATTGCAATCTCCAAGTTTGTTGCTTACCTTTCGCACTCCCTTGTACGGGTAAAAGTACAGCTCGCGACCAACGTTGAAACATATCTTGTCATTGCAGACACCAGTCTCATTAATACTAGTGAATGACACTTTCACAGGATGGCAGCACTGGACACTGTACGGTTGCCTTGTCGGTCGAGAGTACTCCGACAAAGTCATAAGTTTATACGTCCCTTCCCGAGTTGTGAATTGTGTTTTCACCTCGTCTTTTCCTCCTCCTTCAGAAGTCGCCATGTTGTTTGGAGTTCAACATAGCCCGGATGTCATTGGTGGTGCAACGAGCGCTCCGCCTTATGTGCCTTGCATGCATGCCGCTGATCTGACGAGAGCTAGTAGTGTGGGCATGCAGCTGGCTGGCCCATTGCATTGAGCTTCTCGCTCGCCCGATGTACCGACCGACCTCGGCCAGCTCACGGGTACGGTACGGCCAGCGCCAGTGCACACATTTCCCCTGCACGAAAATCTCTCGTATGTGTACGTACGTGCATGCGTGTTGTGCAGTAGAGCGAACCCCGACTGCTGGCAACATCCGTACCTCACCCCGTGTACGATGTAGTGTAAACGAAAAGAAGAGAAACGCCCTCTTCCCACACATTTTTAAAGAGCAAACAATTTGAAATAAAACAAGAACAAGAACAAGAACAACAACAACAACAACAACAACAACAACAACAACAACTCGCAGTTACAGTGCAGCGATGTTTATTTATTCATAAGCCCTCTCATTTGCCATCACTTGACGCAGATGGCAGTAAGTGACAGAAAAACATCTATTAGCTCCCACGGAGTTTAGCAGGCCCTATACTGTCCCCCCCCCCCAAAAAAAAAAAAAAAAAAAAAAAAATTGGTTAAAATCAATCTAGTTTTCTGAAGTTTCGACATGTAGAACATAAACGTCAATAACAGGAAAAAAAATGATGTGCATATTTAGGTCTGTCGACGAAAGAAACGTTCAGTTGTGAAATAAAGTTTACAAGGTATTACTTCACAAAATGGTCAATGTCACAGTGCACATCTTGCTTTATATGATCTAGGGGGCATAGGACCCATCAGCGAAGAGCACCTATATAGGTTTCGTATTGCCGAAAATAACGTAATCGTCTATCAAGGTAATTGTTATGATTCAGGAAAAGGAGATGCCATAACCCATGAAAACAGCTACTTATTCCTTCAAAATGTACCGTTTCGAGTAGAATAATCAAACAGTGCGTACGTATAAAAAAAAAGTGGTAATCCCACGTTGGAGGGCTACTTTTTCGTGATGATCAGCTATGGAGAGCACAATAATATGTTGGTTGTTTAATAGGAAAGACGAACTCTTCCTCTTTCGATTTGTACCTAACTATGTTGACAAATGTCATATGCAGCCGTATCCGGGCACTTACCCCCTGGGCAACCTCCCTCCGCATAACTACCACAAGGATAATTACCCCCAGGGTTATCCCCCCCCCCCCCCCCCCGGGAAATACCCTTCCAGGGCAATTACCCTCCAGGGCAATTACCCCCTAGGGCAACCCAGCAAACACATAACGTTTTTAGAACGTTTCCTAAACGTGGAAGTTGAGGTTCCGTACGTCTTCGTATAAAATGGACGTAGGGCCTATTTAAAACGTACATACAACGTAAAAGTTGGGACTTAGCATTTACCGCAAAGCACAGGTTTTCAGAAAACGTTTTAAAAACGTCAAAGGACATTACAAAACGTTTTTATTATGTCTGCTACGTCTTCGTCCTTTATAAATGTCCACAAAACGTTTTATAAGGTCTGCTACGTCGACTTCGTCTTTAATGTATGTTTAAAAAACGTTTTTATTTGGTCCGCTACGTGTTCGTCATTGGTTTCTTCATCATGAATATTCATGCCTATTTATGCATATTCAAACAAGAAAATACAAGATTTGAAAAGTAGTGGGAATAGATAAAAGACTTTGAAATCTAAAGATTTATGCTGGGTTCAAACTTTCTGTGTTAAAAATAAACTTACCCACGTTATTGTTAAGTTATTCACAATTTCAAAATGTGTTATGAAGTGGCATTTTCATATGTTGATAGGCCTAATCAAGGTGTGTGTGATCTAATTTTAGTAACCATGTCTTCATGTATTACAACATTTTGCTGCATTACAAAAAGTCTACACGCGAACGGTGACAAACAGATAATGAGCTATGACGTAATCCGTCATGTGCATACCACCTATCACAGTGCGTTGAGCGTTAAAGAATGTATTCATGATGCAATCACGCGCCGCAAATGCTACGTTGAGCTTCTTCTTCTTCTTCTTCTTCTGATTAAGTCTGCCTGCTTTAATAGACTGAAGATTCTTGCAGACTGTGCTATTTACATTATAATACAATTTATTTACAGATATTTACAAGCACAGCTGCACATAGAAAATTTGACGAAAATAACTTAGCCACTTTGATTAATGAAATAGTAATAAAGACGCGCGCACCTATTGTCACGTCCATGTTGGGGCAGAAAAGTCATTTGTACCCCAAGCAATTCCCGAGATAAGGACAAATCTCGAACTTTCTTTGTGGAAAATTGTCAAAATACCGCCAGAACTATGCACCAGATTTCGTTGAATTGCAATCATAAGCATGCAAAAGCTCCGCTACTGGATCCCTTTCGATAGATTTTGAACACTTTGGAGATTGACGTATTTCCTAGTATTTTATCAAAGAGCGTGCAGCAGATCTTTCACTTACAAAAGCTCCCTCTATTATTATGCAGAGGCGTCGATGGGTGGGGGGGGGGTGGTACCTCATAAAAGTATTGGGGACAAACATATCATTTTGCTCCTCGTAACTCCCGAGATGTGGAAATGTTCTTACTTTTTTTAAAGAAAACTGTCTAAGTATTTCATCCAAAGATGGCTGAATTTCAATTCTACAAAATAACACAAAATCTCCCTCGTGTAAGAGGGGTTATGCCTATACCCCATGCCTCCTACACCCTCCCTGTTCAGTCCTTTCTACTTAATACACTTTAGATTAACATATTTTAAAATGTTTCATCTAAAGTGTGCACCAGGTCTGTTACTTCAGTTTAGAAAAAAAATGCATAAGTTCCGTGGGTGGAGATATCTATAGATACCAACGGAGGGTTCCCCCCCCCCCAAAAAAAAGCCCTGATGTTGCTGCCAGTAAATGCTAGCAGTTGCGCCCGTTGCGCCCCTCTTAATTTCCAAAGCGAAAAAAATAGCTACAAAAGGTGTTTTTGGACCGTAAAATGTCAAAATTTCCAAGCTCGCTCGCTCGCAATGCTATTCTCCCGATGTTGTTGAAAGTTTTTGCCCACAGTTGCACCCGGTGCGCCCCCTCAATTTCCAAAGCGAAAATGTATACCTACAAACGGTAGTTTTTGGACTTTAAATTGTCTAAATTTTCAAGCTCGCTCGCTTTGCTCGCTCGCATTTGATCGTTATGCCATTCTCCTGATGTTGCTGCCAGTAACTGCCAGCAGTTGCGCCCGGTGCGCCCCCTTTAATTTTCAAGGCGAAAAAATAAAGCTTTTGCGACTGTAAAATGTCAAAATTTTCAAGATCGCTCGCTTCGCTCGCTCGCATTTAATCGTTATGCTATTCTCCTGATGTTCCTGCCAGTAACTGGCAGCAGTTACGCTCGTTGCGCCCCCTTAATTTCCAAAGCAAAAGATATAGCTACAAACGGCAGTTTTGGGACTGTAACGTTAATGTCAAAATTTCAAGCTCGCTCGCTTCGCTCGCTCGCATTCAATCGCTATGCTATTCTCCCGATGTTGCTGCCAGTAATCGCCAGTAGTTGGGTCCGGTGCGCCCCTCCCCTTAATTTCCAAGGCGAATAAGTATAGCTACAAACGGCAGTTTTGTGGTTTTAGAATGTCAAAATTTCAAGCTCGTTCGCTTCGCTTGCTCGCATTCAATCGTTATGCTATTCTCCTGATGTTGCTACCAGTAACTGGCAGCAGTTACGCTCGTTGCGCCCCCCTTAATTTTCAAAGCAAAAAATAGAGCTACAAACGGCAGTTTTGGGACTGTAAAATGTCAAAATTTCAAGCTCGCTCGCTCCCCTCGCTCGCAGTTAATCGTTATGCCATTCTTCTGATGTTGCTGCCAGTAATTGCCAGCAGTTGCGCCCGATGCTTCCCTCCCCTCCTTAATATCCAAAGCGAAAAAATATAGTTACAAACGGCAGTTTTTGGACTGTAAAATGTCAAAATTTTCAAGCTCGCTCACTTCGCTCGCTCGCATTTAATCGTTATGCCAATCTCCTGATGTTGCTGCCGGTAGTTGCCAGCAGTTGAGCCCGGTGCGCAACCCCTTTCGAAAGTGAAAAAATATAGCTACAAACGGTAGTTTTTGTATATACGGTGAAATGTCAAAATTTTCAACGCTCCCTCGCATTCAATTTTTATGCAATTCTCCTGATGTTGTTCCAAGTAATTTGTTGTTTCACGCCGTCATTCTAAAAAACTTACAAATGTTGCTCAATGACTGCGCTTGTGGAATGTATGACAGTCATGTAGTGTAGTCCCCATTAAGTTTGCAGACTGACAGCGCACGCACACACATACACACGCGAGCACGCATAAGCATACACACCCTCAAAATTACTTTTCCACGAGGTGCCCCCCTAATGTCTTGCCCCATGGTACGCCACTGTGTGTGTGTATGTGTGTGTGCGTGTTGAGGGGGGGGGGGGGTGGGGGCACCAAGCTTCTCCACCCCACCCCTCCCAAGGCTGCGCCGGTCCAGTTATGGGCTTGTAATCGTGGTGATGGTGACTATCGCCGATCATCCCCCCACTCCTCCGCCCTCATCAGTACGGATTTACGCCGTTGGTCACGTCACAAATTTGCATGCGCGCTAATTAATTGAGTCACGATCACGCGTTGACCCGATGCGACCTCGTAAGGCCAGTGACATTTAGCCAATCAGCGTAGCGTATTTAAGTGAGAAGCACGCAATTGCTTTAATGTATGAACATATTGATGGGTTACATGTATTCACTCGGGGCTAAACTGACATGGTTTATGAATATTGAAAAGGTACCGATGGTGAAGTTTCACGAAATTCCTCCAAACTCAGTGTGTAATACACGTGAGTATTTGCTGCAACTTACTAGGCAGGTGCATTGTACAATACAACAGGTATGGCAGTAAAATAATTCTCCCAATATGGCCTTCAGGCTCACAGTTGGCACACCGCGCAGTCAATGTAAAATTGCGTGTTGTCGTACACACACAAAAAAGATCTGAGTCAAATGACTTATTTGCGTGAGTTTTCAGTTTGTCCGTGAGGCGACACACTTTTTCCAATTATTGAGTCTTTTCACTCACGCTTACTGAGTCACTTGACTCAGTAGAGAAACAGCCGAGTCACACAGCTGAGTCAAATGACTCATTTGCGTGAGTCTTCAGTTTGTCCGTGTGGTGACACACTTTTTGCCGAATATTGAGTCTTTTTACTCACTAAAGTCATTAAATGAGTCAAGTGACTCAGTATGCTGAGTCAAGTGACTCACTGTGTGAGAATCGAAACGCAAAATGATTGAAACGTCTCTTGTTCAGCATGGTGATCCAGTCACTGACCTACGCATGCAGCACGACTGTAGACGGAGTAGGGAATCAGATCCTATATCTTGCGGTAACCTATTCCTAACTTATTCCTAATACCTAACTACATATCACGAGACAATGCTTCTAATATATACCCATGTCGTAAAATTGTATTTATGTATGTGGTTACTGTTTTGAAATAGATTATCTATTCATTTATTCAAGACTTCTGATAACAGAGCTGAATATTCATAAATTGTATGAAATTATAAATATTTAAAAATCAAATACAATTAAATACAATTTACCATCCGCGACAAAATCAGAAATACATTTCAGAAAATATTTTCTGAAAAAATAGTTAATTCCTTTGCTTGAAGTTATTACATGATCGATTATAATCGACTCATTGGACTCGCATGTCACATAAAATGCGTCGGTTGACTCATTTATAACAGTTACTGAGTCAAATAGAGATGATGCAATATGAGTCATCGATTTCGTGACTCATTATTGTAATTCCGTGTGAGTCATTTTACTCGTTAGATTCGATAAAACGAGTCTTTTTACTCAGAAGAACTTAAAAGATGTGTCACAACAGCAATGACTCAGAAGATTTGACCTAAAATGAGTCAAATTTTTTTGTGTGTAGAGCTGATAGCGTTTGAGTGAGAAATGACACCTAATTTTCAACTCGAAAGGTACCGATGTAAAATTTTTGCAAAACTCTACAAATGAGGTATGTAGAGCAAGCTTGAAATCTAGATTTTCAGAAAAACCAGGTGCATTTAAGCAAAAAGACATATTTTTGGGGGTATGAGTTCGTAAAGTCAAGAGTCTGTGTAAATGTCCTATACCTGGGGGGCATTTCATGAAGCATTTTGGTAGAATATTTTTCTGACAAACTGTTACAAGCTACTGAAATCCTTGCATCCGATTGGCTGAGAGCAAATTTGTCTGACAACTTTGTCGGACAGAATGCTTCATGAAATGCCCCCCTTGTGCGCTCTGCGCGGTGCATGCTCTGCGCGGTGCATTTAAAGGGGCATAGTCCATAGAGCTCTATTACGATATGTAAATACAGCTCTATGGCATAGTCCCGGTAGTGTAGAGGGCGCTGTTGATGATACTGCCGATCACCGTGGGAGCTTTGCTAAAGCCCAGAAAAAACTGTATGATCAAGCCAGCAAAGCTATGTACTCTTTGATACTTGAGTAGCTAGATGTAGGAGACTTGCTCTCCCTATTGATATCCAACTTGACTTATTTGATAGTCTAGTACTACCAATTCTTACCTATGGTTGTGAGATTTGGGGCTACTCTCATTGTCACCTCGCCGAAAAGCTCCACCTGAAATTCTGTAAAATAGTTCTTATAGCTGTAAATTGTCAACTCCTACCTGCATACGTGTCAGGTTAACTTGGACGCTATCAAATAGCAAACCACATAAGGTACAGAATGGTTAATTTCTGGGCAAAACTCATACACAAAAGTGAGAGTAATATTGCTTTTACCATCTATAGTCTTATTTTTCAGATGCATATAAACACCCAAGGTTATCAGTCAGAATGTGTTAGAAGAACTCTTTCAGATTGTGGTTTTAGTGGGGTTTGGTCATCACAAACATGTAACCTTTCATGGTTGAAAGCCAACATTAAACGAAGATTGGATGACCAATACATCCAAAGTTGGTATTCTTCTATTGAATCATCAAGTGCCTGTATAAACTATAGAATTTTCAAGAAAAATTTGGCCTTGAGAAGTACTTATTAATACTCCCACGAAAATATGCCATTAACTTGACTAAATTCAGATTGGGTTTTACCCATCTCCCCGTAGTACTAGGAAGATTTGGAGATACTAGTTATGATGAAAGGTACTGTACTCTGTGTAAAAGTGAAAAGATTGGTGATGAATTTCATGTCCTTTTTGAATGCAGTTCATTAGAAAATACCAGGTCAGAATTATTACCAAGTTATTATTATACTAGGCCAAATACATATAAAATGGAACATCTGTACAGATAGAAAGATTTTGATCATACTTGCCAAGTTTGCTCATGCTATTATGCTATATTATGCTATATCTTCTAAGCCACCATTTTAGCTCCTCCCCACCCCCATCTCTCCCCTTCCCCTCCCCGTAGAATACATTTTTCCCCCTCCTAATTCCATGACTCTTAATTTTACTTAGAAACTATAACGTCTTATGCACCATTACTATTTATCCGGTTCCGACTTAAAGGGATGGTTCAATAGTGGAACAAACTCAAAGCTTTCATTCACTGTCTTAAAAAACCCTTTGTTATTGTATACTCCGATTAAAATGTAACTTTGTTACTTTAGAACCTATTTGCATTTTTGTCTTAGTCTTTAGAGACTTTACCTGCATGTCAGGCATCCTGGAAAAGATACTGCCTTTATAATATGCTAACAGTTATTTTTAGAATTTGAACAAAATGCAGCGGCCACATACAATATTTTAAGCTTCACATTTCGGTTATTTATGTTGTATCAGAATTAATTCTATTCAAATAATTGTTGAAAACAACTGATATTTAATACAAAGTATTAAAAATTGATAATTGTCTTTGTTTGATATCATAAATCATTTTTTCTTTTAAATTTTAGACCTCCCTCTACCTCACTGCTGAACATTTCCTTTAAGTAATTAAGTAATTAATTTTGCTTACTGCCAAGTAGACTTTGATTAACAGATTGAGTGACGGCTGACAACTGTATATAATAATAATAATAATAGTGGCTACTTATAGCGCACAGGTCCACTTTTCAGTGCTCATGGCGCTTCAAAAATGAAAAGATATCATATATTTACATGCATATACATATTCAAACATTTCAACAAAGAAAAAAATGGTAAACAAAAGCAAATATATACCAAATAAAGAATACATCATATATCAATTGAAAATACAATATTAATCCAATATTAATGACATACAGCAATTACAGTCCTCAGTATGAAAGGAACAGATAAGTTTTAAGTTTGGATTTGAATGACTCTGTAGATGACAGTTCCCTTAACTGAAGAGGTAACTGATTCCACAATTTTGGTCCCATAACGGAAAAAGCACGATCACCATACCCATGTTTTACTCTGGGTGTTTGGAGTAAGAATGCATCTGATGATGAACGTAGCCTTCGTGTCGGATTGTATTTTTGAACAGAATTACTTATGTATATTGGGGAAAAAGAATGAACTGAATGATGTACTAATAACAGAATCTTGAAAATAATCCTTTTTTCTACAGGTAACCAATGTAAGGAACGGAGAACTGGTGACATGGTATCAAACTTATTAGTAAAAGTTAACAGTCGGGCAGCAGAATTTTGCAACCGTTGAAGTTTTGTGACATCTTTTTTTGAAAGATTACACAACAATGAATTCGAAAAATCCAACCGAGAAGAAATCAAAGCATGAATAAGTATCTCAGCTGCAGATTTAGACAAATATTTCCTTATGAAACTTAAATTACGCAACTGATATCGAACATTCCGCTGAATATGAGTTACATGACTTCGAAATGACATTTCCTGATCAAATATGACACCTAAATTACGGGCTGTTTTCGACGGAGTAATGCAAGTGCTACCGATGTTGACATGACATGACTGATAATCAACTTTGTTTAACATATGCTTTGATCCCAATAACAGAAACTCAGATTTATCATCATTTAGTTTAAGGCCATTGGATGTAAGCCAAATTTTCAGGTCTTGCAAACATGCTTCGAGTTTTACAATGGCGGATGACAATGAAGACACAGTGGGTTTAAAAGACAAATAAAGTTGTATATCATCCGCATAACAATGATAACTAATACAATGCTTGCGAAATACTTCACTAATTGGTTGCATATACAGAGAAAAAAGCAGCGGGCCTCCAACAGAACCTTGAGGTACACCAAACTTTGTCATAGTTTTACAAGAGGTAGAATCACCAATTCTGACATAATGAGATCGATCACATAAGTAGGATATAAACCAATCAAGAACAGTTCCTTTGATGCCCAAATATCTCAATCGTTGAATCAGAATAGCATGGTCGACTGTGTCAAAAGCTGAGCTCATATCAAGCATGATAAGAGCAGTGATGTTACCACTATCTAATTCTCTGAACACAATATCTGATAAGTTGACTAATAGTGTTTCTACACTATGACCAGGCTTGTACGCAGATTGAAATGAATCAAGCAATTCATTATCTTGCAGATACATTGTCAGTTGTGAGAAAACAACCTTTTCAAGCAATTTACTTAAATAAGGTAAATTTGAAATTGGACGGTAATTTTTTAAACACTCCTGATCTAAGCCTGCTTTTTTCAAAGTTGGATGAATAACTGCTTTTTTACACACCTGTAAAACTACACCTAATCTCAGGCTAGCATTTATGATTCTTGTGATAACGGGTGCTAAAACTCTGCCACACTTCTTAACCAAATCTGTTGGGATTGGATCAAGTTCACATGATTTGTTAGGTGAGTTCTTAATAAGCTTTTCTATCTCATTAACAGTGACAGACTGAAACTCACTCAATTCTGACTTGACTTCACATACAATGCCATTTGGCTGTTCACAACAAGTTGGGAAACTCCGTTGGATTGCCACAATTTTATCAATGAAATATTGATTAAAACAATTGGCTAACTCAACCTGATCACCATGAGTGAGGTGTTCTGGTAAAGGAGATCGCTGTTTTAAAAATAAATAAATAAATATATACATGTATATATATTTTGTATACTATTTGTAAATATGTTCTATATCGTTATAGTATTATATTATGTTTATGTTATGTACGTTTAAGCCTTTATATGCCCCCACGGGGTCAAAAGGTGTTATTCTCAATAAAAGTTCAAAGTTCAAAGTTAGCATTATTGATACGAACGCTAGAAGAGTAAAGTGCGTAGGTGTTGTGAAACGTAACGTTGCCTTCGCTGTCTTCTCTGCGCATCGCGCAGTCTGTAGTAATGCCAGGGTGCGTGCATATGTGCTTGTTATTATGACATCACAAAAGAAGTTTGCTAAACTGCTGTCATCCCCCTCAGCCGAATCATGAGCCGAACTGTGATCGGACCACTTAGTGACTATAACAGTGGATCGGACTTCTTCGAACTCGGGAAAGTGGGCCAAAGCGTAAGCGCTAAAGAGGAGTCGATAGCGTAGGTCTCTATAGGAAACTTGCGCCGTGCGCCCGCGTACGCATTTGACTAAAACACCGGGGACTATGCACCTTTAAAACCCCGGTCACACAGCGCTTTAAGGCTTAATCACGGCCAAAACACGTCAAAAATTGGGTCTCCCGTGAAGCAGACGATGTTGTTCGCGTTGGATAGACGTGGCAGGACGCGGGGAAAAATCTGAACGGCGTCGGACGCGGTAAAAAGTTTTGAACTGCTCAAAATTTTATTCCGCGGACAACCACGGGCGGCACACCTGGTAAAGACGTGCAACACACGTGAAACACACGTGATAATCCGTGTTCCGGCAGTGATTAAAACTTGGGGAGACGCGGTAAAGAAGCGAAAGTTTAGCGGTCTGTCACGGGCAGAGCACGGTCATCTGACGCGTGTTACGCGTTGGTATCACGGGAAATAATGTGTGTTTAGCGGCTTATTGCTGACAAATTGATTTTTCCGCGTACACACACGTGGCTGGACGTGGTTAGCCGTACTTAGGCAGTGCTTCAGCAGTGGAACAGCAGCCAAATGCCATATCCCGTGTTATACGGCCAAGCGCGGCCAAACCAAAATTGACCAAAATATTAGGGGAGAGCGGGATGAGTTGGGACGCGGGTCAAGTGGGACACGTTCTCTGAATCAAAAACTGTTCAACCAATCAGCGATTGGCTTATATCTACAATGACCAACTAGCAACCATACAACATCACACTAAGAAAGCCACGCAGCCATAGTTCGGCAAATTCTAAGTATGTATAAATTGCTATTGAAAATTTTCCCCAAGATATAATATTTTTTTTTGAAATCAGGTTGATTAACCTGTTGTCTTTGTATTCATGATTTCAAGGGCACAGTTTAAGCTGGTGGTGAGCCTTATTAATATGAAACTAATATAACTTGTTTTTGACAAATGCCTGCATGGTTACCGAGTAGTCCCTATTTATGTATATGTCATGTGAGGGACAGTTGGGACAACGTGTCCCATTTGTCCCTCATAATACCATTACATGTATTTGTGAATTCTTACAAAACAAACAGGAATATTAAGTTGAAAGTTGAATCAAACAATATTCATTACCCAAATTCAAAGTTAACGTACTCTGAAAATAAAATGCAAAGACCAATAAAGATAATGGAGATACAGCAGGCCTAAGTTTATATTTTATTAACTACTGGGCGTAATTTGTTCAGGAAACAAAAGCAGTTCAGATTTTCAAACATGTTGTTCAAACTTGTTTTGTTGAAATAAAAATCATTTTAAAGCATGTTTGACTGTTTTCATTACCAATGTTTCATTACGCCTTCCAACTTTGACATTTCTATAGGATGTCCACTTTACCCCCACCGTCCCATTTCTTCCTTGCCGTTGTCCCACTTTACCCACGGGTGGGTCAACTTCTCCCCCCCAAATAATGTTTTTTCTTTTAACTAACTGCAGAAAATTGAGAACAGTGCCACCCCCATGCAGCTTATGGCTCTTTATATAAACTACCATATGAACCTTCATGTAAGCACGAAAGGAAATGTAATCATCTCTTATAAAAAGAAGAAGAAAATCGGCGAACTTGAAATAATGTCCCACTTCTCCCCGCTCTCCCCTACCACTTACGACCACGTCCACCAGATTTTCATAACTTTTTGTACGTGATTTGGATTTGGAGTGCTGTGTGACCGGGGCTTAAAAACGCTCGTTTCCTGTGGAGGATGTCACCGCACTTTTTGTAATGGGTTTGTAAAATGATGTGATACAGATTCATCAATTGGGAATAGGATGTAGTATAGGTATAGTTGGTTGACATTAGGAACAGGTTAGGATAGGATTAAATAGGATTAGGATTAGGGTACATTAATCCCAGATTGTGCCTGTATAATCTCATAACTATAATTTTCTTTAGATACCCAATAAAAAATAAACATTAGACGTTTTTAAAAGGTGTTCTGGACGTTCTAGTAATTGGATTTGATATTTATTTCAAGCTTTTTACTTTACTTTGTGTTGACTATACGATTGTCCTTGCTAATTCTGAAAATGAACAACAAAATGTTCTCAATGCATTATCAGAATATTGTAAAAAATGGTACCTCCAAGTGAACACGAGTAAAACAAAAGTGGTCATATTTTCTCGTGGAAAAGTACGGAACATTCCCAATGGTGATATCGTAGAAGTTGTTGATGTATACGTGTATCTTGGTACCACCTTTAATTACAATAATAAGTTCCGTACGGCCCCTTACGAAAAAGTCCTGTGGTACTCCTGTGGTAATTACCACAGGACGGTACCACAGGACAGTACCACAGGACAGTACCACAGGAAAGTACCACAGGACAGTACCACAGGACAGTACCACAGGAATTGTCCTGTGGTATTTTGGGACATACCACAGGACAGTACCACAGGAATTCCTGTGGTATTTTGGGACGTACCACAGGGCAGTACCACAGGAAAGTACCACAGGACCGGTACCACAGAACAGTAGTACCACAGGACAGTACCACAGGAATTCCTGTGGTATTTTGGGACGTACCACAGGGCAGTACCACAGGAATTCCTGTGGTATTTTGGGACGTACCACAGGGCAGTACCACAGGACTAGTACCACAGAACAGTACCACAGGAACTGTCCTGTGGTATTTTGGGACAGTACCACAGGACAGTACCACAGGTCGATCATTACCACACAGCATTACCACAGGGCAGTACCACACAGCATTTCCATGGTACCACAGGAGAGTACCACACAGGATAGATCGAAAAAAAAATCTGGGAGAATTTTAGCCACATATCAAGGAATATTCGTGATAGGTGAGTGATGGATTTCAGGACAAACATGGCCCTACTTAATATCCTGTCCTACTCCTAACATATAACCTCAAACGACAGTCTAATGGCTAAGTGCCAATCTAGTCCTATAATAGATCTATATAGTCGTATTCTATTCCTAGGTAACCATCGACCGTATCAGTACACATATATATGGCCGTCTATCCGTAAAGCATTAAGGCATGGTTACTAACTCGATTATACTTTATTATCAAGATATGAAATTACACTTTCATAACGATATCTATGATATTGGGAATAACATAACATAATTAGACAATCTTTCATAAAGTTCAAAGTAAGTTCCATCATTAATACTTTGACTTTTTAAGTCATATATGTATTTTGTAAAATCTAGAGTGCTTTTTATGAATATTCATGAGCTATGTAAAAATTTGTACCACAGGAGTACCACAGGAGTACCACAGGAGTACCACAGATGTCCTTATGAAATTTCTCATGCTTTACATCAGCACTTTCACTAAATAGGTAATACTGTAGGAGTAAAGGACAGGATAAGTAATGGCAAATCAATTGTTATGATTCACAGCATAAGTCATCTATCAATTAATTGAGGAATATCAATAAGTGCTTTTTTGTTTGTATTTTTGTTATAGATTTCAGTTGATTCTGCCTTACAATTTTCCTGTGTGGTACTCCTGTGTGGTACTGCTGTTTGATATTCTCCTGATGTGATCCTCTGGTATAAAATGTTAAGAAAAAAAAAGAATATCCTGTAGCATTTTTCTGTAGTACTTACAAATTTAATTTGCTGTGTGGTACTTCTGTGTGGAATAGCACCATATTATGATTTTCCTGTGGGATTTTGGACAGTTCCTGTGGTACTGTCCTGTGGTATACATCGAAAATTACCACAGGAATTCCTGTCGTACTGTCCTGTGGTACATCCCAAAATTCCACAGGACAATTCGTGTGGTACTGTCCTGTGGTACGTCCCAAAATACCACAGGACAAGTCATGTGGTACTGTCCTGTGGTACTATCCTGTGGCACTTTCCTGTGGTACTGTCCTGTGGTACTGCCCTGTGGTACTGCCCTGTGGTACTGCCCTGTGGTACTGTCCTGTGGTACGTCCCAAAATTCCACAGGACAAGTCGTGTGGTACTGTCCTGTGGTACTATCCTGTGGTACTGTCCTGTGGTACGTCCCAAAATACCACAGGACAATTCCTGTGGTACTGTCCTGTGGTACTGCCCTGTTGTACGTCCCAAATACCACAGGACAAGTCGTGTGGTACTGTCCTGTGGTACTATCCTGTGGTACTTTCCTGTGGTACTGTCCTGTGGTACTGCCCTGTGGTACGTCCCAAAATACCACAGGACAAGTCGTATGGTACTGTCCTGTGGTACTATCCTGTGGTCCTTTCCTGTGGTACTGTCCTGTTTTACTCTCATGTGGTATTGCCCTGTGGTACTGTCCTGTGGTACGTCCCAAAATACCACAGGACAAGTCGTGTGGTACTGTCCTGTGGTACTATCCTGTGGTACTGTCCTGTGGTACTGCCCTGTTGTATGTCCCAAAATACCACAGGACAAGTCGTGTGGTACTGTCCTGTGGTACTATCCTGTGGTACTTTCCTGTGGTACTTTCCTGTGGTACTGTCCTGTGGTACTGCCCTGTGGTACTGCCCTGTGGTACTGCCCTGTGGTACTGTCCTGTGGTACGTCCCAAAATACCACAGGACAAGTCGTGTGGTACTGTCCTGTGGTACTATCCTGTGGTACTGTCCTGTGGTACGTCCCAAAATACCACAGGACAATTCCTGTGGTACTGTCCTGTGGTACTGCCCTGTTGTACGTCCCAAATACCACAGGACAAGTCGTGTGGTACTGTCCTGTGGTACTATCCTGTGGTACTTTCCTGTGGTACTGTCCTGTGGTACTGCCCTGTGGTACGTCCCAAAATACCACAGGACAAGTCGTGTGGTACTGTCCTGTGGTACTATCCTGTGGTACTTTCCTGTGGTACTGTCCTGTGGTACTCTCATGTGGTACTGCCCTGTGGTACTGTCCTGTGGTACGTCCCAAAATACCACAGGACAAGTCGTGTGGTACTGTCCTGTGGTACTATCCTGTGGTACTGCCCTGTTGTACATCCCAAAATACCACAGGACAAGTCGTGTGGTACTGTCCTGTGGTACTATCCTGTGGTACTTTCCTGTGGTACTGTCCTGTGATACTGCCCTGTGGTATTGTCCTGTGGTACTGTCCTGTGGTACGTCCCAAAATACCACAGGACAAGTCGTGTGGTACTTTCCTGGTACTATCCTGTGGTACTGTCCTGTGGTACTGCCCTGTGGTACTGCCCTGTGGTATTGTCCTGTGGTACTGTCCTGTGGTACGTCCCAAAATACCACAGGACAAGTTGTGTGGTACTGTTCTGTGGTACTGTCCTGTGGTACTTTCCTGTGGTACTGTCCTGTGGTGCTGCCCTGTGGTAAATCCCAAGATACCACAGGACAAGTCGTGTGGTACTGTCCTGTGGTACTATCCTGTGGTACTTTCCTGTGGTACTGTCCTGTGGTACTGTCCTGTGGTACTGCCCTGTGGTACTGTCCTGTGGTACTTCCCAAGATACCACAGGGCAAGTCGTGAGGTACTGTCCTGTGGTACTATCCTGTGGTACTGTCCTGTGGTATGTCCCAAAATACCACAGGACAATTCCTGTGGTACTGTCCTGTGGTACTATCCTGTGGTACTTTCCTGTGGTACTGTCTTGTGGAACTGCCCTGTGGTACTGTCCTGTGGTACGTCCTAAAATACCACAGAACAAGTCGTGTGGTACTGTCCTGTGGTACTATCCTGTGGTACTTTCCTGTTGTACTCTCCTGTGGTATGTCCCAAAATACCACAGGACAATTCATGTGGTACTGTTGTGTGGTATACGTCCCAAAATACCACAGGACAATTTGTGTGTATACTGTCTTGTTGTACTGTCCTGTGGTACTGTCCTGTGGTACTTTCCTGTGGTAATGTCCTGTGGTACTGCCCTGTGGTACATCCCAGAGTACCACACGAGCCTGTGACACAGTACCACACAGTTCCTGTGTTAACATATATTTGTGTGGTACATTGTGTGGTACCAACCAGTACCACAGGGAGTACCACATGAGCCTGTAAAACAGTACCACACAGTTCCTGTGGTAACATTTATTTATGTGGTACATTGTGTGGTACTGACAAGTACTACAGGGAGTACCCTACAAGCCTGTGGTACAGTACCACACAGTTCCTGTGGTAACATTACAAGTGTGTGGTACATTGTGTGGTACCGACAAGTACCACAGGGAGTACCACAGGACTTTTTTGTTAGGGGCACAATCCAAACAACTCAATCAAGCGAGAAGGGCAATGTATGGCCTTTTATTAAAAACGTATCATTTACGTTTGCCTATTGATATTCTTCTAAAATTATTTGATCAATTAGTATTACCAATTTTGCTTTATGGAAGCGAAATTTGGGGGTTTGATATCGTTAATGATATCGAAATATTTCATATGAAATTTTGTAAACAAATATTACATGTTCGAAAAAATACTGTAAACTGTATGATTCTAGGCGAGCTAGGAAGGCTGAAATTAGAAAAATACATTGAAAGTAGAATGATAAACTTTTGGTGCAATCTTGTACATAGTGGACAAAGTAAACTATCTGGTAAAATCTACTTGATACTTAAATTACTTTTTGAACGAAATATCTATCGCTCACCATGGCTCATGAAAATATTAGACGCTTAATAATAATTATAGGCATGAACAACCTGCTATGTGGAACACGTGTGAAACTACAAGTCGTGAATGGATTAAAGCATCGGTAGAGCGCCGACTCGCTGATATACACAAACAAAATTTGTCGCCCACTATCTTTGATTATTCACAAACCAAGACTTATCGTATATTCAAACAAACAATCACTAAATTCTGATATTGAGAATTATTTGATTGAACTCCCGAAGAGAGATAGAATTATTCTTTGTAGGTTTAGGTGTTCAAACCATCATTTACCAATTATTTCTGGGAGAGATACAGATACTCCCAGGAACATGAGGATCTGTCCATAGTCCTTGTGATATGAATACACTGGGTGACGAATTTCATTACCTATTTGAATGCCCCGTTTTCGACAACGATAGGCAATTATATCTTTAAAAATATTTTGTTACTAGACCCAAAACGTTGAAAATGGAACAAATGTTTAACTCCTGCAATCCTAGAACACGTTCTAATTTAGTTAAGTTTTGTCATAAAATAATGATTTTCTTCAAGAACTCATAGAAAACTTATGGTAAACATTGAATTATTACTATAATGTTAATTTCCTGTCTGATTTGTCATTTTCGAATATGTATTTTCCGCATTGTATTATCATTTACTGGTGCCAACCAGGACCATCCCTGTTTTTGCATTGTTTTATTATTTTTTCTTGTAGTTATGTTACAGATTTAGTTATTTGGTTATTTGGTTAATTGCATAACATCATACGATTTCCCCCCCCCCCCCAGTAAATTTATGTACCTTCATTGTACTTTTTCATATTGTTTTTCTTTTCTTTTCTTTTCTTTTTTTGTCGATATGTAATCTCAAATGTATAATTTACATGGTTATCTCCAATACCCTGATTGGGTGACATGAAATA
Organism: Diadema setosum; assembly: GCF_964275005.1. Classification (NCBI taxonomy): domain Eukaryota; kingdom Metazoa; phylum Echinodermata; class Echinoidea; order Diadematoida; family Diadematidae; genus Diadema; species Diadema setosum. The sequence continues at coordinate 33,226,915 of NC_092685.1, read as the reverse complement.
AATAAAATTGTCATTGTCATTGTCATTGTCATTGTCATTGTCATTGTCATTGTCATTGTCGATCCTTTGCCAGTCTGACCCTGACCTCGCCTTTGATAACCAATGTTACAATGCTTGCGCAATACTTTACTGATTAGTTACATAAACAGACAGAAAACAAACAAAAAACGGGCCTCCATCAGAACCCTGGGGTAACCAATAACCAATAACCATTACCAATCCTGACATACATGTAATTCTACTCTGCAACAACTAAAAAACCATCATTTTTCAGTGCGTGAAACACATGTGTGCGTACGTACAGGACCTACACACAATGCAGGTTTTCATAAAAGTAGGCTTCATTACAGATGTGATATAGTACATGGATGTCTTATATCGCATGAAATGCACACAAAATGACGGAGAACGAGGCTATTGCTGCTAACGTCTTTCAAGGCGAGGGAGGTATTTATCCAGTGGGTATCGTAGGCCCTATTTATCCAGTCGATATTTTTCCGAGGGGGAGGGTGGGGGAGTTATGGGGGGGGGGGAGTTATCCAGGGGGTAGTTTTTTCCGGGTGGTAGTTATCTGGGGTGGTAGTTATCCGGGTGGTAGTTATCCAGGGGGTAGATATGGGGGGGGGGGGGGTAGTTATCTAGGGGGTAATTTTCCGGGAGGTAGTTATCTGGGTGATAGTTATCCGGTGGGTAGTTGTTCTAGGGGGAATTGCCCTGGGGGTGATTGCCCTATATTAAGAGGGTAGCTGTCAGGGGGGGGGGGGGGGGATAGTTCCCAGCTAACATTTGGACGTTTTCTGAATGTTCTTGAAACGTTCCAAGTTCGTTATTTGGACGTTTTGTCAAAACGTTTTCAGAACCTCTTTTTGTGGAAGATTTTCGACGTATTTAAAACGTTTCAAATGGACGTTATAAAAACGTTTTTAAACGTTTAAAAAAGCAATAAAAAACCTTTCGGAATTTTCTAAGGACGTGCAGAAAACCTTTTGAACGTTATAGACATCAGTAAAACCTTTCAAGAATGTTCAAAACGTTCTGTGGACATTCTGCGGACGTCCAGAAAACCCTTGCCGTCTAGAACGTTCAAGAAACGTTTTAAGAATGTCTAAGATGTCTTAAGACTCGTTCCAGAACGTTTAGAGAACCTTTCATATCCGTGACTGGCAATATCGTATGCTTCAGAATCGATTTCGTGAGGAAGAAAATCTATCCCTTCGTATTTGTAACATAGGGGATAAATTTTCTCCCTGACGTACTCCAATTTTGCATTCAAACAGATTTAATTTTCCAGATCCAGTTAAAGGTAGATAGTCCCGGTAGTGTAGAGGGCGCTGTTGATGATACTGCCGATCACCGTTAGCAGTGATACGGAGATTACCGAAGTTGAGCTCCGCCACAATTCCCAGAAATACGAAAGAAACGGCTATCAAAAGTCTTCGACTTTATTACTCTCTCTAGCCTTGAGCCTGACGGAATAAACCGTTACATATTCTTTAGAAATTAAGAGCAAAAATGAAAACAAGATGTTAAGCAAGACCCCGATTGGGAGTCGAACCACCGTGACACCAGATCTTCTGATTATCAGTCCAAGCCCTAACTCACCATGCCAAAGAGAGGTGATACCAAAATCGGTGGTCATTGTTATTAAAAAGTAGGCCCTATGCGAACACTATTGTCTTAGGTAGAGTCCCTATACTCGTAGTCTTAGGGCGCGAGCCGTTTCTGTGTTTTTTTTTTTTTTCTTTCTTTCTTTTTTTAATATTGTGGCGGAGTAGTGGTGTAAATAAAAAAATACGCCACCGGGACCATGCACCTTTAATACACCATGATCGAGAAGTTTGGGCCATTGGTACGCGCGCAAGAAAGAGTGCGCCGTCCGATGGCTAGTGATTGTGACGTAACAAGGCACATCTGGGGGGTGTTTCATCAACGTTTGTCGGCGCTGACAACTTGAATCACCATAGTAACAGTCAGTGACCAGAGCATCTCAGCCAATCAAAACCAAGGATTTTGCTGACATTGGTCAGTGCCGACAGTTGTCGGCGCTGACAAGCGTTGATTAAACCCTTCATCAACGCTTGTCAGCGCCGACAACTGTCGGCACTGACCAATTTCAGCAAAATCCTTGGTTTTGATTGGCTGAGATGCTCTGGTCACTGACTGTTACTATGGTGATTCAAGTTGTCAGCGCCGACAAACGTTGATGAAACACCCCCCCCCCCCCCCCCCGTACATGACAATGGCCTCGCGCTTCGGCTCACGAGACCGACACAGTGCCGTATATAACACACTGATATAACAGAATGAACAGCGCCATCTACATGTCAATTACAAATGTGCACCTGTACAGGGTGTTTCATGAAGGGGAAAATTACATACTGGCGGGTGCAATTTTGTCACGCTATCGAGCGAGAGATTGTAACTAAGAATAATTGAACAACAACATCTACATATCAACGGCATTAAGTATGTATTTCTACACGTGTGGCTTTAAGGGGGCAGTTCTGTCACGCTACGGGGAGCGTCATTGTTGTGTGTCCTCTTCATGGGACCCCCCCCCCCTAAAAAAAAAAAAAAGGATGAAAAAATAACAGAGGACAAGAACGATGTATCTGGTTTAATTTTAGATGCCATCGTGCTATTTTTTATAGGCTTTCCCAATTTCTAGCTAGACGGTGGACGGTTTGTAAGTTTTTTTTTTTCGCCCTTTTCTTTCTCGCCTCATTAGATATCCTTTCAGCCTGTTTATACCCACCTGCTTCACTTACTGGTAATTTTCTTTATAACTATAATGGATGACATTCAACGGATGAAAACGTTTTATATCGCAGCGATTCACCTCGATTTGTGGCTTGTGTTTGTAAAATTATTCTCCTCAAAACAGTACATTTTTCATGAAAAAGAATAGCTGTTTTCATGGATGCATTTTCTTTTTCCGGATCCTTATCGCTATCTAAAAGGACAAGTTCACCTTCATAAACATAAGGATTAAGAGAATGCAGCAATATTAGTAGAACACATCAGTGAAAGTTTGAGGAAAATTGGACAATCGACGCAAAAGTTATGAATTTTTAGAATTTTTGTGTTGGAACCGCTGGATGAGGAGATTACTAAGGTTCGTGATGTCATATGAGTACAACAGTATAAAGAAAATGTAAAGAAAATTCAACATATTTTCACTTTTTTCGCATGATAAAAGAGCACTTGACTTGCCTAAAGGCAATGGGAATAATATTACCCATAACATATGTCAGTAACGAGTCAAGGGAATGTGTACTTTTTTCAAAAGATGAAATTTTGTGAAATTCTCTTTATATTTTCCTTGTATTGTTGTACGCATGTGACATCATACACTGCAGTAGTCTTCTCATCCAGCGGTGACTGCACAAAAACTTCAAAAATTCATAACTTTTGAACGGATCGTCCGATTTTCCTCAAACTTTCAATGATGTGTTCTACTAATATTGCTACATTCTCTCAATCCTTATGTTAATGAAGGTGAACTTGTCCTTTAATAGACGATTACATTATTTTCTGTGAATTCATACTAAATCAACACCTTTGCAGATGACTACTCCCCCTTCCATATCATGTAAAGCAGGTCCGCACTGCAACAGAGATTATATTCACCATTTTCTTGTAAACTTCATTTTACAGCTGGGTATTTTTCTAGTTGGTTGATAATGAATGTCCACCTAATCTTATCTTATTTTTTTTTTCTAAGTAGGTGTATACCGGTATGTGTTTTGCGGAAAGGGAAACGAGAGTGTTTTTGGCATTTTCGAAATTAATGTTGAAACATCTCATGCACTTTGACTGAATTTTGTTTATTTTTTCACAAACACTCACACACGCAAACACACTTAAAGATTCTGAACAGTTCAGGGGGTGAGGGAGGGCAATTGACGGGGTAATACCCTAGCAACTCTCCTTTTCCATCTCTCATATCTTCCTTATGCTATTATCTGGACACCCTATACAATTAATTGGTGTATAGGTGGCGCTGTTCATCCTGTCGGTCTCGTGGGCCTTCTTTGCCTATAGTGTCAGTCTCGTGAGACTCTTTTGCCTATAGTGTCGGTCTCGTGAGCTTTGTTTGCGTACAGTGTCGGTCTCGTGAGCCTTTAAGCGGTATAGTGTCGGTCTCGTAGGCCTTTTGTGCCTGTTGTCGAACTCATGAGCTGTATATCTCGTGGGCTTATTTTACTTAATGTCGAACTCGTGGGCTTTATCTACTCAGTGTCGAACTCGCGGGATGTATAACTAGTGGGCTGTATGACTTGTGAGCTGTTTGACTCGTGGGCTGTATGACTTGTGAGCTGTATGTCTCATGGGCTGTACTCCTCGTGGGTGTCGGTCTCGTGACGTGCACCCGTTGCTCTCTACAAGTGCCCTCGTGAACACAAGCAATGGCAATAACGATCACCCTGTACTACACAATCCAATAGACACTGCATTTGATTTAATTAATGATAATGACTTTTTTTTTTTTTATATGGTAGGACCTTCTTTGGCAGAAAGAGAAGCAATTAATCAAAATGATTTTTTTTTTTTTGATAATTGTGTTTCAGATAGTTTTAATTCATCGTCGCAAGAATTTGATTATGACGTTGATAGAAAACCAATTGCAAAGTTCACCTTCGGAATATTTTACTCTCAACCAGTTTAATAATGTTGTCAAGGAGTATGATGATACCACTTTTTCTCTCATACATTTTAATATTAGGAGTATTAATAAACATTTTGAAGAATTGTGGTTACTTTTAAATAATCCCATCCTGCAATCTTGTAGTTAACAACAGGCAAAGTAGGGCGGGTGGGGGCGTTGCCGCTTTATGTTTCACAAAAGTATGATTATGTAGTTCGTGATGAGCTCAACAGTATGACTGAATTTATTGAATCCTTTTTTTTATTGAAATTACAGTTCCTGGCAGTAAGAATATAATCATAGGTGTAAAAAAAACAACAAAAAAACAAAAACAAAAAAAAACCCTCTCGCTTGGGAGGGGGATACCCCCACCCCCTTTCGGTCTTTTCCCCTTTTTTTTTTTTTTTTTTTTTTTTTTTTTTTTTTTTTTTAGATTGACAGATTCCAAATTGTTTTATCTTAAGCGTGGACCAGGTCTGTCACTTCAGTTCAAAAAAAGAACACAAAAGATCCACCGCGGATGGTAGGGGATATCTTCTTTCAATCAATCCTCCCCCCGCTCTGTTTCCCATTAAAAACTTTAGTACACATTGGGGATTGACAGCTTTCCGAATTTTCCAGCAAAACATTTCATTTGTATTTGTATTCTAAGAATGCAAAAGCCCACTCGTATGCAGGGACGTCGATCCTGGAGGACGGGGGGGGGGGGGGGGGGGGGGGACAAACATGTCATTTTGTCCCCCAATAATTCCCGTAGTGAGGAAAATGTCCTTGCGTTTTGTCCAAATATCTTATCCAAAGTGTACATCAAATTGCTGAATTTCAATAAAAAAAAAAAATCTCTCTTGCTAGGGAGGGGGATACCCCTCCCAAACCCTCCCCCTCTGTGCCCCTTTCCCTAGCCTTAGTACACTTTTCAGATTTACAAAAAAATTCTGAATAATTCTGAGTGCACAAGACTTATCACTTTATTCCGAAAACTCGAAAGTTCCTTCATGTACAAGGGGAGTATTCCCTTTTAATCAACCCTTTCCTCGTTCACTTCCCCCGTCACAGATCATTTTTCTTTTTAATTTCCCAAATATTCCATCAAATATGCATATGCGAGGTATCTCAATTTCAACTTTAAAAAGGCAAAAGCTCCCTCGTACGTAGCCTTTTGTCAAGGCCCTCTCGCTGTATGGTGAAGAGAGCCCGGCTGAGTGGGGTTGCGCTGGCGCGCTCGGCTGGGCTCGCTTCGCTCGCCCATTACAGCGAGAGGGCCTTGACAAAAGGCTACCTCGTACGGGAACGCGTGGCTA